>NC_090177.1:1884982-2184982 GCF_024679245.1 Pseudorasbora parva | reverse complement strand
GAGCAAAAGACATTTTTTCGCTGTTCTTCAACTCTATGTCTAATGGCCTTAAAGGATCGATATATTGCACACAATCTACTTCATTTCTTCATTTTTCGAGTTCAAGAACCCTCTTCCCTTTAATGGACTCTTGATGTGTCATTACTGGTTGAATTATAAGATAATCAATAGTAAACTTTACAGGATTTTCTGTGGCCCTATTGTTTCTATTTGGGTCTTTTCAAGAGTGGTGAAGTTCTTCTTAAAGAGCAGGTTGCACAACTGGAAAGACTAAAGCCCCTTACACACTGCACGTCGGACCCGCAATATTCCCGGAGCATTGCCGGGTCGCCTTCTGTGTGAAAGCAACCACGTCCCGGAATGGATTACCGAACTGAACCCGGGTCGGGGACCTAGTAATATTGCGGGATTGGACCCGGGACGAGCGCTGTGTGAACAAAAGCCGAAACTAATGCCACAGCGTGTACGTAGTTATCGTGCGACTCCTAGAGCTTGTTTCTTCAATAACACAACCCTGCAGTGCCAGAAGAGCTCGTCGGTGTTTTAAACGCAGAGAGTGTTCGTATACAAAAGAAACTAAAATTAAACAAACAGAAATGAGCGCAAACTGGACACAAGTCGAGACCACGGAGCTCCTTACTATCCGCGCTGAAGCGGAGATCGCTCGCCGTTATACTTCACATCAGGATGTCACGTGTCAACTCGACCCGGGACCGTTACGGGTTGTGTGTGAAAGCGCACATATTACGGTATTTCGCTGGCAGTGTGAATGGACCAAATCTAGCGGCCCGGGAACAAATGCCGGGTCGCATTATCCGTGTATTTGCCGGAATCGCAGTGTGAAAGGGGCTTAGGACAACAATTTCTGCAAGAACATGGCAACGAAAACAATTAAAATCCTAAATATTCCATGCAAGGAGATGATGCTTGATATGAATGTTGATTCAGGATTACTACAGCGAGGCTATAATGATAATGCGTTCAATTTATATAGCGCTTTTCAAGGCACTCAAAGCGCTTTACATATAAGGGGGAATCTCCTCAACCACCACCAATGTGCAGCACCACCTGGATGATGCGACGGCAGCCATATTGCGCCAGAACGCCCACCACACACCAGCTGATTGGTGGAGAGGAGACTGAGTGATGAAGCCAATCAGGATATGGGGATTATTAGGAGGCCATGATGGACAGGGGCCAATGGGCAAATTTGGCCAGGATGCCGGGGTTACACCCCTACTCTTTTTCCGAAAGACATCCTGGGATTTTTAATGACCACAGAGAGTCAGGACCTCGGTTTAACGTCTCATCCGAAAGACGGTGCTCTTTTGACAGTAATCAATCAATCAATCAACTTTATTTATATAGCGCTTTTACAATCACGATTGTGTCAAAGCAGCTTCACAGTGTCAAACAGGATAATATTGCGACAAAATTAGATTTGGCTGTACAGCCGTACTGGAGTAAACAGTGATGTTATCAGCTTATTTTAATTTATCATATAGCGACAATGTTGGCAGATCAGTATTATAGTTTATAGAATTAAATAAGACCTAATTCATATATTTTATTTGTATAATAAGTTGAATAACTTTAATCATATTTTTAGTGTCCCCAACTGAGCAAGCCAAGCCAAAGGCGACAGTGGCAAGGAACCAAAACTCCATCGGGGCATGATGGAGAAAAATAAACCTTGGGAGAAACCAGACTCAGTCGGGGTGCCAGTTCTCCTCTGGCCTATTAACACACCGTGTAAGATTATTATTCTGGCAACCTTACAGGTCGGAAATCATATTAGATCGGATTATTCAAAATTTTCAGGGTATCACGGAAGAGACAGATTTATTTAGGATGGGGCGTCAATTACACAAGAGTATGAATACATGAAAGATCGGAATTATTGCGCCGAAGACGGGTTTTGAGCATGACGTGCCAGTGAGGCAAATTCGGAGGAGACACCATTTGACACGGCTCAGCAGACACTCCAGGATGCGTTGGTCATGTCCAGGCAGGTCCACTATCCGATCCGGACAGGGCCCAGATCCGGGATAAACCTCGGGATAAACAGAGAGACTAACATTAGCGTAGATGTCACTCTTTTTATGATGTAACGAGTACATCAGGTGTTATGGGAAGTGTTCCCGGTTCCGGCTGACCTAGTTAATGCAGCCTAACAATCAGTCAATTGATCTGAATAATGAAAGTTAATAATGTTCCATGTGTATGCCATAGTAAAGAGATGTGTTTTTAGTCTAGATTTAAACTGACAGAGTGTGTCTGCTTCCCGAACAATGCTAGGAAGACTATTCCACAATTTAGGAGCTAAATAGGAAAATGATCGACCGCCTGCAGTTGATTTAGATATTCTAGGTATTATCAACTGGCCAGAGTTTTGAGACCGCAATCGACGTGATGGGGTATAATGCGTTAAGAGCTCGCTTAAGTACCGGGGAGCTAAACTATTTAGTGCTTTGTAAGTAATAAGCAAGATTTTAAAATGTATGCAATGTTTAATAGGGAGCCAGTGCAGTGTTGACAGAACTGGACTAATATGATCATACTTCCTGGTTCTAGTAAGAACTCGAGCTGCTGCGGTTTGGACCAGCTGGAGTTTGTTTATTAAGCGAGCAGGGCAACCACCCAGTAGAGCATTACAATAATCTAGCCTTGAGCTCATGAACGCATGTACTAACTGTTCAGCATTTTGCATTGAAAGCATGTGCCGTAATTTAGATATATTTTTAAGATGATAGAATGCGGTTTTACAGATGCTAGAAAGTATAGTGTCCCCATCACTATACTGGGGTGTCAGGACCCACACAGACCACAGGGTGAGCACCCCCTGCTGGCCTCACTAACGCCTCTACCAGCAGCTACCTGGTTTTCCCAGTTGGTCTCCCATCCAGGTACTGACCAGGCTCAGCCCTGCTTAGCTTCAGTGGGAAACCAGTCTTGGGCTACAGGGTGATATGGCTGCTGGTTGGTATTACTGATGTTGAAGACAAAGCGTAAACACATCAGTGCACTGATACCAGCCGCTCTCTGTACCATCTCTGTACTCAGTCCAGAAGCTGTTTTACTGGAAATACAACTTCCATTTCATGCAGACAAACTTCATTCCATCTGAAGAGAAAAGCCAGATATTTGATATATTAGTGCTCAGATATGACAGCGCCAACAGGAAGATTATACCATGTCATTGTTATACCATGTCATTCAAAAAAATAAATAAAGTTGAGCTAACTAACTTAAAAAAGGCAACTTAATCGCATCTAACTCAACAAATCCACTCCAGGTAAAATCAACTTAAATACTTTTGTTCATCTAATGAATGGCAGGTAATCTTTTTACCTTAAAACGTTGTGTCAAGACAGTTAAAGATTGTTTAGCAATTCAAGCAGCTACAGTATTTATTTTTTCATCATGAAAATCATTGGCCTCTCAAAATGTAATGTAACCCTCGTTCCCTGGAGTACGCTGACGTCACTGCCGTATTTGGGATCACTTCTGGGAGTCCTATCAACTCAACAAGTGTTCACAGAATGGGCCAATGGCCGTTGGTGTGCGAGATCTCATGCTCCTCCCCACAGCTCAGGTATAAAAACAGAAGCGGAGGCATCTGGAGCAAAGCCATGGCATGCAGGGAACATTGAAACATGGCCATAGGACAGCTTAAAATGTTATCTGATCTAATCAAAACAAACTAAAATATTTTGTCAATAAAATACAGTTCACTGTTTCTTATAAATGAATGGCATTTTTTTTAAATTAAACTTTTTTGAGTTTGACAACAAACCGTTAAACAGAGATACAGCATAATTATTAATAATTTCTGAACACTGACTCATATTCACACTTTCCTCGTGGTTTCTCAATAGAATTCATAAAAGTTTCGAATATAATATCATATTTCTAAATAGGGCCTCATTGTAACACTTTGTGACAACGGCTCGTGTCTTCTGCTGGTTAGACCGCATTTAATTACTCTCTCAACTCTTAAATAACAGATACAAGTTTAAAATAATATCAGGTTTGTCTCATTTTTTATCAAATTTGATGAAAAATTAACTTAATTTTTTTTTTTTAAATTAGCTTTGTTAACTAACGTTAGATGGTAATTGAAACTAATCCGAAAAACTTAGCATATAAAAGTGTAGTAATTCATTCAGACACCATCGATTGTTGGTGTGTGTAATGATCAGTTTAAACTACTGAATAGACAGCTTACCATTCTGAAACATCCAGCAAAAGTCTCTCCTGAGCAGGTTATAATTGATCCTCTTCGATATTCTCCGGGTCTGATTCCGGCTCAAATTGATAAGGCAATATAGACATTTTTGCAATAACATTGAGCGCGCGTATCTCCCCGTTATCATAAGAGGCGTGACCTTTCCGGGCAACGTGCGCTAAGCTGCTGTCCAATCACAGCGCGGGAAGCGCTGGCCCAATCAGAACTCGTTACGCGTTTTTGAAGGAGGGACTTCATAGAACAAGGAAATCACCATTTTTAGGACAGAGGAAACAGCGCCGTACAGATAAGTCAATTGTGTGAAAAATACTGTGTTTTTTTACACGCGAAACATGAACTCATGTTATATTGCACACTGTAAACATAATCAAAGCTTCGAAAACACGAGAAGAACGGGACCTTTAATGCTAAACCTTTTTTCGCAAAAAATCCTTGGATGAAAACCTGGCATGCATTACTAGAAATAAAAAAGTGCGACAGCTGGCACCATTACAGTTAACAGAAAACAAGTCGCCATCTTCCCCGACTTCACAGCCAATGTTGCACAAGCCAGATTGCCACTCACAGAAGTGAAAAAAACAAATCTACAACTGACCAGATGTCCGGTGTGCCTTAATTTACCCTGCCAAACTAAATGGATAATGTCCCTCACCACTGCACGTATCGCATGTATTCTACTCCTAACAAACCTGACTCTGAGCCTGCAAGACTTGAACTGGGTGTGTCTAATGAGGGAGACGTACAAAGGTGAAGCTGTCCCCAGCACATGTTTGAGGACCGCTGCTCTAAACCACAAGCTTCAACTAGACTCAATGGGTATAAATCAGAGGTTTTCGAATTAGATCGAGGTAGCAGACAGGGCTGTACACCATTATCATTTGCCATAGGCATAGAGCCTCTTGCCCAGCTCATAAGAGAAATTTCTGTTATAAAAGGCATTGTGTTAGGAGGAGAGTAGCATAAAATCTCGCTATACGCTGATGCTGTTCTTTACATATCAAACCCTCAATCCCCCAACTCAAAAAAACGCATTTCCAAGTTTGGACACTATTTAGGTTATATAAACAAAACTGAGGCACTGAATACTGGAGGTCAAATTTCGGAGAGGGTGAGAAAACAGAGTGGCTTTAAGTGGCCCAAAGAGGGCAACAAGTACCCGGGGATCTATACAATAATCAGGCATAACATAATGACCACCATGGTCACCCTGACTGGTCCCATACGCAACAAACTGAGCTGCTCTGTGTATTCTGACAGCTTTCTATCAGAACCAGCATTAACTTCTGGAGCAGTTTGAGCTCCAGTAGCTCGTGTGTTTGATCGGACCCCACGGGCCAGCCTTCGCTCCCCACGGTCATCAATGAGCCTTGGCCGCCCATGACCCTGTGGCCGGTTCTCCACTGGTCCTTCCTTGGAGCACTTTTGATAGATACTGACCACTGCAGACCGGGAACAGCCCACAAGAGCTGCAGTTTTGGAGATGCTCTGACCCAGTCGTCTAGCCGTCACAATCTGGCCAAACTCGCTCAAATCCTTACGCTTGCCCATTTCTCCTGCTTCACACACATCAACTCTGAGGACAAAATGTTCACTTGCTGCCTAATATATCCCACCCACTAACAGGAGCCGCGATGAAGAGATCATCAGTGTTACTCACTTCACCTGTCAGTGCTCATAGTGCTCATAGGGGCGGCAGTGGCTCAGTGGTTCATGTAGGTTGTCTACAAACCTAAAGGTTGGTGGTTCAATCCCCGGTTCCACCTGACCAAGTGTCGAAGTGTCCATGAGCAAGACACCTAACCCCAGCTGCTCCCGACGAGCTGGATGGCGCCTTACATGGCTGACACCGCCGTCGGTGTATGAATGGGTGAATGTGAGGCAAAAATGTAAAGCGCTTTGGATAAAAGCGCTATATAAATGCAGTCCATTTATAAATGCAGTCCATTTAGTGTTATGCCTGTGCAGTGTATATCCTCATTATTGCAAGATCTATATGAAGCAAATTACCCTTAATTAATCAAATGCATCTATAAAGATCTGCAACAGTGGTCAGCAACTCTTCTGTCTTTTCTAGGTCAGGTAAAAAACACTATTTACTCACATAAGTCAAGTCACGTCAACTTTATTTATGAAGCGCTTTTTACAATGACGATTGTTTCAAAGCAGCTTCACAGCGTTAAACAGGACAATGTTCCAACAAAATTTGATTCCGCTGTACAGCCATTCTGGAGAAAATGGTGACGTTATCAGCTCATCTAAATTTATCAAATAGTGACAATGTGGGCAGATCATATGCAGTTGATACAGTTAATTTAGTAATACATTTTATTTGAATATTTAGTCTAAAACTTAGATAGAAATTTGAGTGTCCCCAACTGAGCAGGCAAAGCCAAAGGCGACAGCGGCAAAACTCCATCAGAGCATAAAGGAGAAACCAGACTCAGTCGTGGGGCAGTTCTCCTCTGGCCTATTAACACACAGTGTATAGCCCCGCTTCCACCGCAGGAACGTTACTCAGGAACTTTGGGTGGTACTCGGTGTGTTTCGACCGCAGGGTCTAAATGAAGTTCCGGGTAAATATTTCCCCCTCCAAACGGCCCTGCTCGCTAGGTAGTACTTTTTCAAAGTTCAGGAACTTTCGAGGGCGGGACTTGGGCGCTGAACGTGCTGATTGGTTGAGCATTTTATTTCAACCGGCATTTTAAAAGTCTTTTGTTCTGCGTTCAGTAAATATCACTCTTGCTCTCTGTCTGATGGCGTGCGTTCGTCTCAGCCATCTCACGTTCAATGTCCGTAATAGCTGATAATAATATACATTGTCATTTTAAATCTAGCTTTACAAGCTTTCTGAATATGCTGCTCTTTTCTGTCGTTGTTAATTACCTCTTTAGTAAACCTAACGTTATACATAACCAGCAAAAGCAGCACAGCTTGAATCTCTTCAATACTCGTTATTCATTTTTTTACAGTCTGTTTTTCACCAAGTAAACGACCTGACCGATTACTTTAGAGTGTGTGTCCTTACATGACGTGACAGCGCGCGCCGCGCTCATGTTGACGAGAGAGGAAAGCTCATATTTCTGAGGGGTAAACTTTTTATTTCGTAAGTTATGAAGATAATGTTGGAGTAATGACACAGCGTATATTGCCCCAGGCAGTTTTTACTTTAACTGCGCCTGACAGAAGAATTGATTTTTTTCTGAGATGATTATTACACTTTACAACAAATAATAATAGCTTATATAATACTGTATTAGTCCTCAGATTGAAAGTCATCACATGTAAACACCAGATCGGTTTAGATAAGGTCTCATGTAAACAGTCCACTAAATCTTTCAATCGGAATGAAAAAAAAGTGTGCTTGTAAACGTGGCTATAGTGTTGCGCAAAAATGATTACTGTCCGTCACTGACTTGGAGGAGCAGTCGCGCAGTCCTACATCACCGGACTAATCTGCCTAATCTTCACGGTACTTTAGATCGCGGTGGAAACGCAGACAGCTGCAGGTCTGGGGGGAGAAAAGTTCCTGTAAAAAAAGTTCCTGGTACAAATTGTTCCGTGTAATTTTGGTGGAAACGGGGCTTATGATTATTATTCTGGCAACCTTACAGATGCATTCCATTGCTAATATTGTAATCTGAATGAAGCTTATGCGGCATGTGTATTGCTTGGAAGCTCGATCCGGTTTAGCTCTAGCACCTGTGATATTTATTATGTCAGGCACGAGTTGGTGGGCGGGGCTTCAGAATTTCAGCGTTTGTCTGGACTCTAATGTCACAGGGAAGTACATTCACAGCTTGATCTTTTGTTGAGCAAGCTGTCAATAAAAGCTTTTATTTGACTAACAAGGAAGTTTTCAGCTCTATAAACTAACAGGATATTCTTATATTGCCATGGTCTTTTATATATCAAAGGCTCAAGGGAAACTTTATCTTTTTAATTTATGACCCCTTTAACATTTTTAGTCAGTGATGAGTTTAGTGAAACATTTTTCGTTTACAGCTTCTTTTGATTTGAATAGATCATGTGCTTTGTTAACACTGAAAACAAAAAAAGTCAAGCAGACCAATTAAAAGAAACACTGATCTCCATAATGGTGAGCCAACATTTTCAATAAAGCCTCTAAACCTCTGGAAACTCTCAGTAAGCAGACGGATCTCATGAAATGCCATATGCATGATACGCCAATTCATATGCCATTTTGGCGTACTATCAAGATAAATAATTGCTTTTTAGCGTGTTTATTACCGCTGTTTTATTCTATACCCTACACTGCCCCTACCCCTAAACCTACCCATCACACACACACTACCACTAAACCTACCCACCACACACACACTGCCCCTAAATCTACCCATCACACACACACACACTGCCCCTAAATCTACCCATCACACACATACACACACTACCCCTAAACCTACCCACCCACCACACACACACACTGCCCCTAAATCTACCCATCACACACACACACACTGCCCCTAAATCTACCCATCACACACATACACACACTACCCCTAAACCTACCCATCACACACACACACACACTGCCCCTAAATCTACCCATCACACACACACACACTGCCCCTAAATCTACCCATCACACACACACACACTGCCCCTAAATCTACCCATCACACACATACACACAGCCTCTAAACCTACCCATCACACAGACACTGTAGAAGCCTAAATGCAATTAATACATTATTTATTTTACATAGTTATATAGTAATTTACCTTTTTTCATTTATGTGGAGGAAATTGAAAGGGATATTTGCATTAGATTGATACAGTTAATATTTACAGTTATGCAAGGAGTTAATTGTGTAATTATCTAAAATGTGTGTGTATAACTTAGAGTGCATTTATAATACATTAGTGATATTTGAGGAATATAGGACCGTTTTGGCGTTTTTTCCCTTTAAACGCATGTACCTTTAAGACTCGAGAATGGTGAGAAGAAAGGAAAAAAGTTTGCCGGTGATCGGAGTCAGGCAAGGAGAGAGTGGAGCCTCACAGTTTTTTGACCTTTTCTCTCTCTCGTTAATTAATCATTTTATTTTTTGTAATGTTCTTGTGATTATGGTTTTGTTGCTAATCGAGTAAAAAGATACATTTTCACACAAGTGGTTCAGTGGATTTATTGATGTGGATTCGGACGAAGAGAGTGGACAAAGCGTCAAGCTAGGGCTTCATTCAGTGGAAACCTACAGACACTGTCCCTAAACCTACCCATCACACACACACACACACACACACACACACACACACACACACACACACACACAAACACTGCCCCTAAACCTACCCATCACACACACACTCCCTCTAAACCTACCCATCACACACACACTGTCCCTAAACCTACTCATCACACACACACACTGCCCCTAAACCTACCCATCACACACACACACACACACACACACACACGCACACACACGCGCACACACACACGCACACGCACACGCACACGCACACGCACACACTGCCCCTAAACCTACCCATCACACACACACTGCCCCTAAACCTACCCATCACACACACACACACACACACACACACACACACACACACACACACACACACACACACACACACACACACACACACTGCCCCTAAACCTACCCATCACACACACATACACACTGCTACTTAACCTACCCATCACACACACACACACACACACACACACACACACACACACACACACACACACACACACACACACACACACACACACACAGCCCCTAAACCTACCCATCACACACACACACACACACACACACACACACACACACACACACACACACACACACACACACACACACACACACATGTTTGGAGGACAGCAGCTCTCTAGGACTCCTCTAAGTTGAGGAAACAATGGTATAATTGTACCTAAGTACCTTTAAATGAAGTTAAATGTTTTTTTTTCCCTATAAACAAAATTGTACATTTTTCTGAGAGTGTACAACTAACTAACTACGGTTTTGCCCTGCTCACCCCTACTTAGTTTTATTATTACAGTAATTGTGAACCATATTCCATCATTTATCATTTGGTGATGAAGAAAAAGGAAGGCGAGTATATATCACGCAATGTTGGTGAAGTCTCAAAATCAGTCAGTCGTTCATTACAGATCACAGGAAAGTGAAAGTTAAACCTCATTCACAGAAATGAAAGATCATCTGCTTTAGCTGATAACACACTACTGTACGCTGATAACGGTCGTATTTTATCTTCTTAATATAATATCTATTGGGGCACATATAGCCTAGGGAAAAAGAGAAGTAGGCCATCTTCCCCGATAACCTATTTTATGTTAAACAAGTCGTTTTTGAAATAAAATTTGAAATCACACAGTGTGTGTCCAGCTTAAATAATAAAACGACCCCACGAGAAACAATTACTGTCATAATAAGGCTTTAGACTTCATGAGTTACGGGCTTCTTAAGAACTAGCAACACGAGCCAAATCTGAATTCATTTAAATAGCCATTATTGGATTATAATAAAATATTGGGATAATAAATGCTCTTACCTGGAAAAGTGTGTGTCAGTTGTATAGTAAAACATCACACACACACCCTGAAAGATGATCAGGACCATCATCACTGTGAAAATCCACTGGAGAGAGACAGAAGCCATCAGAGACACGAGTGAGTGTGTACATGAGAATTGGTATGTGTGTGTGTGTGTGTGTGTGTCGCCTTAAACCCCTGAATCACTCACACACACACACACACACACACACACACACACACACACACACACACACACACACACACACACACACACACACACACACACACACACACACACACACACACACACACACACACACATACCAATTGCATAACTCCACCCCTCAAACTTTATGACTTACCCTGTAAAATTTGACTTGTAATGTTGTGCAATGCTGTCTGTGAAAATGCAGTTCTTCTCGTTTGACTTTGGTATTGCCCTTGTCGAGAAAGGTTTCAGATTATTTTCGAAGGTGGAAATTCCGCTAACACTTTAGAAAAATGGTCCGTCATTAATAAGTAACTATGGAGGAAGTGGTAACACGTTATTTTAAGGTTCAGTTATTAAACATTAGCTAGTTTCTTATTATTATTATTATGCATATTGTCTGTTTATTAGCCCTTATAAAGCTCATATTAATGTCTTTTTCTTCATGACCTTATTCTACATCCCTGAATCTGACCCAATACCTAAACTTAAACGCTACAAAAACTACCTTACTAACTATTAATAAGCAGTAAATTATGAGTTTATTGATGAAAAAGTCATATTAATAGTGAATGTGTGTTCTCCATACTAAAGTGTTATTAAGGAAGTGATAAAGGACTAATGAGTAGTATATGGATATGTATGACTAAGGAGTATGTGATGTGGAAAGTAATCAGTAATATCACATTTACAACTAAGATACTGCCTTACTCGGTAATCAACAGTTACTGAACGAGATCGGATTTACTAAGATCTAATAACTTAGGCCCCGTCCACACGAAGCCAGCGCTTTCCCAATCCGATCTTTTTTTCCTCGTTTATAGAAATATCTGCGTCCATACGAGATTACCGAAACAGACTAACAACGCTGTAGTTTGCATGCCAGGCCAGTGTGTGGCGCTGTAATTCTGCCACAGAAAAACACTAAAAACGGAGAAGAAGAGTTGTGGCTAGGCAGGGGTATAGCAGTGGTCGGAGGTGAGGCAAAATCTCACAATAAAATAACAATAAATACATTTCCTACTTAACAGATGTGTTTTATTAATGCCTACACCTACCCCGACCCTAAACACACCCGTACAGTACTGCAGATACGGTCATTAAATGAGGAGATATTGATGTGCCAGTGCCCATAGTTGTATCCCGTAACTCTTCACCATGCTGGACGTAGTGTGATGAAATCACCAATTAAGGAAATATCCGGATTCGCTGTACACAAGAAAACAGAAGATTTTTCAGATTTATCCACTTTGGGACCCGGTTCCAGAAAATATTGGATTCATGCTTCAAAAACGCCGGATCAGTGTGGACGAAATGCTGATACGGTACAAAATGTATACCTATACAGCTAAACGCGTCTCCGTGTGGACGGGGCCTAAGTGACACATTTTGGACATGGGGGTCAAATGTTAAAATTGTGTCAAACTCAAGGGGTTAATCTAGCGCTCAGAAAGCGTTCCACCCATTGCTAACCAAGCCATCACCTGCTGTTAGCATCCCATTGACTCCCATTCATTTTTGAGTCACTTTGACAGTGAATAACTTTACATCTGAGGCGTTTAAAGACTCCATTTGTCCATTGTTTATTTCTAAAGAAACACGACAATGCATAAAAGGCTCCATTACCTTGTATCTTACACTATCGCCCCGCAGAAGCTGTTTTTGTAAAAATAGGCTAACGATTGCGTCATAACCAACGCGACTCTGTCGCACAGTTGAGAAATTACCGTATAGACCTGAGGAGACGCTCGCAGGCAATCTTTTACTGTCTATGAGACCGTCGGGGGGACGTGGAGACATAAAGTCTGATAAAGTCAAGGGGGAAGAATGGGGAGAAGCCCATAGTGAGCCAAAAGCAACGGGAGAAAATATTTAAACAACGGGATTCAGATTTCACTTTCCACAACTACTAGAAGACCTACAGCTGTCAGACAGGAGGCTCACGTCACATCTACGCAGGGCCGTGCACAGACATTTTGAGGGGCAGTGGCCCAAACTAAAATAAAAGGGGCACTATAAGGGGGTTGAGAATCATCTTAATATAGAGAATGAATTACAAACCTTTTACAATACTGTAAATACAACTGGCTTTAATGCTTATTCAATGTATGTTGCTGTAATTATGCTTCCAAAAAGTTGATTCTGCGCTAATTTGATTTCTTTTTTTTTCTAATGGAGATTTAAGTAGCAAATGAGAATCATTAAAATTATTGAATATATTTTGAGACAAAGATATTTATGATTTTTGTAAATCATACACAACTGTTTTTTAATAACAGAATATGTAAAAGTATGGTATGGGGTAAAAGACATATTTAACATGATAATAAACAGCTGACTGACTTTTGTTGATATTTGTTGACATGACATGGTTATGATTCAAATGGTAAATATCATATATTAAGTTGGGTGTCCACCTTAGAGATAATCATCATATTTATAATAAAAATATGATAATAATCATAGGCTATCATAATGCAAATATCTTTAGTTGTTACTACTGTAAAACTTTATTAAATTATTATGGGATCTCATCCATTCAGTGTTTTCAGATCATTTACTTAAAAATAGTTTCTGTATTTGAAAAATATTTTTATATTAACATTATTTTACTGAACAATAATAAACGATTTTATTCATCAAATCAAACAGAAAACTGTGCAAACTTTGCTAAAGAGATTTTTTTTTTTTTTTTTTGCGCAAGTATGACCTTAGACATGATTAAAAGCAAATTTTTCTTAGGGTGTGCATTTAGCTCTATTGTAGCCTGTTTTTTATTTATATCCTTTATTACCTTTTTTTTTTGAAAATTGTGTATTAATATGGTCTTTTTAAAACATTGCATGTTAAAAATACTAGTATTAACTCATAAAATGTATTATAATCGGAAATATATTTTAGGAGTGACAAACTTTCAGATAAATATTCAGTAAACAGTGTATGATGATATACACGCTGGCATGCTGGAGCTTTGAATCCATGTTTGCAATGTTGAATTAAAACAAACTACTAATTCCGCTGATCAACCACTGTCTGTAATGTGGATTGTAGTTTGTAACATACCTGTTAATGGGACGACATTTTTGAACTGCCGTCTCCACAGACACCGGACACAGCAACAGACTTGTGTTATGAACGATGCTGCGGAGCGAGCGGGAAAACACGGAACGGATTACCGAAATTAGTGGGTTTCTAGCGGAATAGTGCACTTTTATGGGAATCTTCTGGGGGTGAGGGAGGGAAGAGGGCAAGAGGGGCACCTTAGCCGATGAGGGCAAAGGGGCAGTGGCTCTAGCCACCGGGCCACCCCCCTGTGCACGGCCCTGCATCTACGTTCTCAAGCTCAGTCTGAGCCGGGGCAGTTCGCTCCGCCATCAGGGAGTGAGTGCCTCTGATTGGCCTCATTTTCCGCCGTTGAAGTCAATTGGATAGCTCTGTCCATTTCTTTTACTGTCTATGGTCAAATATCACCCCCAAATGTTTAAATTTAGCTTGAAACTCCAGAGCAGAGCAGAGCCTTCAATTTGTAGATCCAAAAGACTAGATTTATTGATATGATGGGGTGAACCAATAAGCATTACTTTTAGTTGTATCTCTACTGAGACATCCAAAATGTTACCTCAGATATGCAGTTGCAGAAAGCGTACGGCTGCATTATCACCCGGTTTTGTGTGGCTGTAGAGATTGTAAACAGTGGCGATAATTATCTTAGACACTTACTAGGACCTGGCAGACACTATCTCTGTTTTATCTACAAGTAAATGTTCCTTCCAAGTTTAATATTACACATTAAGACCAGAAATACGCCACCTACGCTCCGTCTTATGACAAGCCGGCTTCAAAGAGAGCAGCTGGCTATCACACCAGGGAGCGGAGTGGACAAAGTCCACCGGATGTGATTTTATAGGTCTAAACGTGCCCAAGCCTGATTTATCCAGATGGCGAAAAACTATTCAAAGAGGCATTTAAAGTAAAGAAAGCTAACACCTCCCAATTCAATTAAGTATTAAATATCCAATTAGTTTAATGCCAATTCTAGATAACACACTTTAGAATATTTTCTTAAAGTAAAGTGAAGTATTTTTAGTAGTTCAATAGCATTGTCAACACTCAATCTTAACTGCATCGAGTTGCTCTTACTTAAACCGTTTAAGTTTTGTCAACTTAAATCTATCTGTGATCTGAGGAAGCGTGCTCCCAGAATGCATTGCGGCATGACTAAATTAATTGCTTTGTTTTACTATTTTTTGGCTTAATTTTACCACTTGTCTTTTGTCAGTATAAGCCCAATAACGACTGCAAATAAAATTGTAAAGGTCTTATTAATAAAAAATAATAATACTAAAAATAACAAACCATAGTTGTGTTTTGCATGTTGAGTGTTGAAGTTTGTGTGACGCATGCACGTTCAGCTGCAAGATATTATTACAAATTAAGAGGAGTTATATCATCACAATTACAAGTTTGTGCCATAAGTGTTAGCATTTTTTTTAAGGATCATTATTTGACATGAAATATAGTTATGTATTTATCATTAAATATTATATATATATACACTCTAAAAAATGCTGGGTTGAAAATGCACCGACCCAACAATTGGGTTGTTTTAACCCAATGGTTGAGTTGTTCTTTTTACAATAATATGAATGAAGTCCCAAGAGCCCAACCAAAGGAAACACCGATCTCCATAATGGTGAGCGGAAGGAGGAAATGAGTCAAACGTCCATAAAATTTTATTTATTAAGAGATATTTTATTAAACAGAAGTTCCCTTACAAAGCCAACAGCGAGCGGCCGGTGTGGACTACGAGCGGCCGGTTTGGACTACGAGCGGCCGGTTTGGACTACGAGCGGCCGGTGTGGACTACGAGCGGCCGGTGTGGACTACGAGCGGCCGGTGTGGACTACGAGCGGCCGGTGTGGACTACGAGCGGCCGGTGTGGACTACGAGCGGCCGGTTTGGACTACGAGCGGCCGGTGTGGACTACGAGCGGCCGGTTTGGACTACGAGCGGCCGGTGTGGACTACGAGCGGCCGGTGTGGACTACGAGCGGAAGGTTTGGACTACGAGCGGCCGGTTTGGACTACGAGCGGCCGGTCTGGACTACGAGCGGCCGGTGTGGACTACGAGCGGCCGGTTTGGACTACGAGCGGCCGGTGTGGACTACGAGCGGCCGGTTTGGACTACGAGCGGCCGGTGTGGACTACGAGCGGCCGGTTTGGACTACGAGCGGCCGGTTTGGACTACGAGCGGCCGGTTTGGACTACGAGCGGCCGGTGTGGACTACGAGCGGCCGGTGTGGACTACGAGCGGCCGGTGTGGACTACGAGCGGCCGGTTTGGACTACGAGCGGCCGGTGTGGACTACGAGCGGCCGGTTTGGACTACCAACGGCCGGTTTGGACTACGAGCGGCCGGTTTGGACTACGAACGGCCGGTTTGGACTACGAGCGGCCGGTGTGGACTACGAGCGGCCGGTGTGGACTACGAGCGGCCGGTGTGGACTACGAGCGGCCGGTGTGGACTACAAGCGGCCGGTTTGGACTACGAGCGGCCGGTGTGGACTACGAGCGGCCGGTGTGGACTACGAGCGGCCGGTGTGGACTACGAGCGGCCGGTTTGGACTACGAGCGGCCGGTTTGGACTACGAGCGGCCGGTGTGGACTACGAGCGGCCGGTTTGGACTACGAGCGGCCGGTGTGGACTACAAGCGGCCGGTTTGGACTACGAGCGGCCGGTGTGGACTACGAGCGGCCGGTGTGGACTACGAGCGGCCGGTGTGGACTACGAGCGGCCGGTTTGGACTACGAGCGGCCGGTTTGGACTACGAGCGGCCGGTTTGGACTACGAGCGGCCGGTGTGGACTACGAGCGGCCGGTGTGGACTACGAGCGGCCGGTGTGGACTACGAGCGGAAGGTTTGGACTACGAGCGGCCGGTTTGGACTACGAGCGGCCGGTTTGGACTACGAGCGGCCGGTTTGGACTACGAGCGGCCGGTTTGGACTACGAACGGCCGGTTTGGACTACGAGCGGCCGGTTTGGACTACGAACGGCCGGTTTGGACTACGAGCGGCCGGTGTGGACTACGAGCGGCCGGTTTGGACTACGAGCGGCCGGTTTGGACTACGAGCGGCCGGTGTGGACTACGAGCGGAAGGTGTGGACTACGAGCGGCCGGTGTGGACTACGAGCGGCCGGTTTGGACTACGAGCGGCCGGTTTGGACTACGAGCGGCCGGTGTGGACTACGAGCAGCCGGTTTGGACTTCACCGCTGCACTTCCTGCTGTAATGACGTCACTAGAACCGTTTGTTAACTAACGCTCCGCCCACAAGAACACACAAAATAGGGGGCGTGGTCTCGTTGCTCTCCCGCGTGGAGAAGAGCGTGCATTCAGCGCTTGCATCGCCCCGTTATGGTAAGAGGCGGGACCTTTCTGGGCTAAGCTGCTGTCCAATCACAACACGGGAAGTGCTGGCCCAATCAGAACTTGTTACGTGTTTCTGAAGGAGGGACTTCATAGAACAAGGAAATCATCAGGACGTTTTTAGGACAGAGGAAACAGCGCTGTACAGATAAGGCAATTGTGTGAAAAAATACTGTGTTTTTTTACACGTGAAACATGAACTCATGTTATATTGCACACTGTAAACATAATCAAAGCTTCGAAAACGTGTGAAGAACAGGACCTTTAAAAACCCTTTTTTATTTTATTGTTTGTTTTGCTTTGGTAAAATGGTACTCAAATCAGTCATGTCATGTTTACTTTGGTTTTCTAAGTAACAAAGGCATAGCATGCAAATAGCTCGGACTTCTTAATTTTAAGTAAATTCATCAGATTATTGGACATTAAAGGGGGGGTGAAATGCTGTTTCATGCATACTGAGCTTTTTACACCTTTAAAGACTTGGATTCCCATCCTAAACATAGACAAAGTTTCAAAAACTAATGTTGGACGTTTGATGGAGTATTTCTGTGTCAAAAATACTCCTTCCGGTTTCTCACAAGTTTCGGCGAGTTTTTTTCGAGTATGGGTCGGCTTGACGTTAATAGAGCGGAAGGTCCTTGTATGGGCCGTACGGGCTCTTCTCCCGGTAGGGTGCGCGCGCGTGACTAGAGCGAGAGAGCAAATGCACGCTGTAAACAGTCTCTCAGGTACAGATCCAGTCGTCCGTGAACACTTATGTCGCGCCGCGCTCCACTTTATTCCTATGGGTGACGTCGAGCGACTTCAACGCTTCAGCACAGCATTCCGGGAAGGCAGCGCTGCATTTGAACCGATTTGAACGCAGAAATGACGGGAAGCTTCAAGGCATCGCTTCAGTCGCGTCGCAAAGTGGATTTCCACGGTCACTGCTGTCACAGGACTTCACCAAATCATACCAAAGAAGTGTGTTTTTGACAGAGCGGTCCTGCTTTGGAAGATGCCGGTGAGTAAATCAACTTCAAATGTCTCTGCTATTGGCTACCGTCGCATGAGTAAACATCAGTAAACGATACGATCGCGTGCTTCGTCATTCAAATGCGCTAACGGTTACTCCATTGTTGTTCTGTATAACGTTACACTATTCTGACTCTGACGTGCAAAACCGTTTTGCTTGCTACCTCTAAGGTCTAGTCACATACAATAGTCCATAAACCGAATCATGTCCTCATAAACTGCACACAAAGGCCCCTAAATACAGTCCATACCACAGAGACGGACATCCTGATGTTGCCGTTTCTCCTGTTCAGTTTATTTCAGCCTCCGGATCTGATTCTGGATCATTATCTATATTAGCTGAGATAGATGGGTTTCTCCACGCTTGAGGACGTCACCGCTTTGCGCGCTTGTCATTCTTTAGCTCCGCCCACACGATACGCCTCCAGGCGCTCGGTTTTTTCCGGAAAGACTCGGTACATTTCTTTTATAAATATAATAAAACTAAAGACTTTTCGGAGATATGAAGGATGCAATACTACTCTATAGGTACTCAAGATTGACATGAGATTGACTGAAACTGAGTATTTCACCCCCCCTTTAAGTAACTTTTACAAAAAAACGTCTGTTGGATTTTACAGTGTATTCAGTAACAGTCGGTTATGTAAAGCTTAAATGCTCATTTAAAGCATTATGATTTTACTAAACATTAGATTTTAATCGACTAAAGCAAACAATTCAGGTGAGTAGATTTGCTGTAAAAATGAACAGCTGCGTCACTCGAGTAACAATTTGTCAGTTAGTTAATAGTTATTATTGAGGCTAATCTTAAGTAGATCTAAATATGAGGACATTACCCATGGCCCCACTTTTCAAAAGGCTTATAAATCACACAGGATGTTTAAACTCTGATCCTGTAAATGGTAAAGCATGTGTGTGAAAAACTGAAACCTCAGTCGCCTCGCTCGAAGGCCAGGCTAAGCCTAAGAAAAACCTGATCTCTGATAAGAGAGAATTCAGAGCGTGAGGAATGAACAGAGAGTGTATGCAAATCACTGACACGTTCGGCCGATGGCAAGGCCTAGAGCAGAGCTGTCTTAAAAGACATAATGGACACGAGTTAAGGTGCCACTTACTCTGGAATCCAGACAGTAAACCATTATTATCTAATATTTTAGAAGTTATGAATTGTCGTTAGAAACTATCTACTAACTAAAAATGTGTTTGATAATACAGATTTTTAAAAAATCATCTTGGTATTTTTGTGTCTTGGTATTCACACTCACTCAAACACACACACACACAGTTTTAAATAATGACTGGGAACAAACACACACACACACTTGCAAAGCTCCAGAAACACAAACTGCATCCACTGTTCCCTTAACGCTGGTTATTTGGGAATCTGAACAAGCTAATCTTTCCTTCACACAAGGGGCCTATTGCACAAAACATGGAAAAGGGATAAGCCGGGATATCTTGGTGATCTTATCATCTTTATGCAATATTTAGTACACTGCTATCTCGTAAACGTATCCTGAAGGCACACTCACACCAAGAACGATAACGAAAGATAACTGTATATTAGCGGATAAATTGAGCCAGGATCACCAAGATATCCCGACTTAAAGCACAACTCCGGTGAGAAATGAACCTAGGGGTAATTAACAGATGGTTAGCGAGTAGATCGTTCTCTGGGATGCGTTTTCATGAAAATCGAATGTAAAGAGTTTAATCTCTAAACACAGATTAGCTTATAGTGCTTGTCTATGGGGCACAGAATAAGTTAAATTAAACCGCTAGTTAATACCACTAACAAGGCTCAATATAGTCTCACACTAACACGGCAGCATGATGAGGGTCCCTACATGCAGACCGAAGCATTGAGAACTTTGTAAGAGTACAAACAGTTTAATAAGAAGATACTTTATAAAGACAGTACATTACGCATTTACAGACGGCAGCCATCTTGGAAAACAGTCTCGACCCCAGAGAACGATCGACTCGCTAACCATCTGTTAATTACCCCTAGGGGCATTTCTCACCGGAGTTGTCCTTTAATCCCTTATCCTAGTTTTATGCAATAGGCCCCAGAAACACACTTCTTTAGTGGCATTGTTGATCTCGTGTCTAAACACACATAACCCCAACCAGGCTCAATGATGGACACACTCTTCCTCTTCCTGGAGAATTGCCCATATAAGGAATTCCGCCCTTTATGATGTCATACTCGGAAAAAAAACTTTCGGAAACTTGTTTGAATCCTGAAGGAGTGTATTTGGCACAGAAGTACTCCGTCATACATCCAAATCATTTTTTTAAATTTCGTCCATGTTTAGCCCGAGAATCAACTTTTTTTCAGTGTAAATAAAGAAGAATGCATGACATAGCATTAGGACTCCCCCTTTAACAGCTTCACGACAGCATGCACAATATCAGCGTGATCGTCATGAATTAGGATTAAAAAATATATTTTTAAGACGTATAAACCATCTTAGACTTCATTAAAACCCAGCAAAACAAGAATTAATGGTAACACTTTAGAAGAATGGTCCGTTATTAATAGATAACTATGCAGGACTAATAAGCAGCACTACATTAACACTTCAGCTACTACTATTAACTAATATAGAAACAAACTGAACTAATAATTTCGATTTTAGGAGAGTTCCTTATTAAGTAATCAATAATTACTGACTGAGATTAGCCTCATTAATAACTATTAACTATCTGACCAATTACATTATTGTGTGTCTGACATGTAATTAATCATATCCATTACTCTGAATAAAGTCATAAAATGCATCACTAATTACTTAAGTGTTATCTAGTCATTATGCAGGAGCTACTGGCGATCTGGACCATTATTTTAAAGTGTAAAACATGTTTTTTTTCACTTTAAAATAATGGTCTAGCTCACCAGTCGTCCTTGAAGAGTGATTGGGTACTTGGGTAATTAGTGATGCATTTTATGACTTTATTCAAAATAAAAAAGGACAATTTTTAAGAACTACTAGTGATCTAACAATTTTTTCCACTTTAAAATAATAGTCCAGATCACAAGAAGTTTGTGCATAATGACTAGATAACACTAAAGTAATTAGTGATGCATTTCATGACCACATTAAAGGGTTACTTCTGCGATTAGCATATGGCTTTGTGTCAGTAGAAACCCTGAAGTATAATCAAATGATTGTGCTTTCCCCCCTCATATCCCCCTGAGACAAGAGATTTATGCTTTTTATTTCTGGAAAAATAACACCCATGAAGCAAATTAACGATATTTGCATCATCGGAGTGTTTGGCCAGAGGCTAAAGACTCCAGCCAGCAGAGGGAGCCGTTTCCGCATGTTTTCAACTCACATATGGGGATAGGAGATCGTCCTTACGGTACGTTCACACCGAACGCGAATAGAGCGCCTGGAGCGAATGATTTCCATGTCAAGTCAATGGAAAGGTGTGTTGACGCACGTCTGGAGGTCCTGCGGTGCGATACACGCGAATTTGAAGCGAAATGAGCGTCTTGCGCGAGTGGTCCTTTTTGTTAGCCTGACAAGCCGGACCCACATCAAGATGTTTGGTCTGGAAACTCTCCATTGACGGCTCAATCTGAGGGGCGGATAAACGGCTGTCTGTCAAACTCCCTCTGCACGCGATAGGATAGCGCTACACCAACCAGAGCAACGAAGGTGAAGCAGAGCTCGCTGACAGATTAAACATTCGCCGTATCCGGTCGGCTAAACTCAGAACACATCTTCCCTTTTTAAGAATGACTTCAGTGCCGTTCTTTGTTCTTTTCTCAGAGAAAAGCTTAACTCAAGTCTTCCAGAGTCGCGGTCAAAGCTGATTCGACAGACCGCCGCCGTCCGCCAGTTTCTTTGTTTACTAGAAGCACGCAGCGCAACTCGGCCGTCGTCATTATGGCCCCGCCCACCGACTCTATACACGATGTGATTGGCCCGGCAAGAGTTTGGCGTTTACAGCTCAGAAGGGTATTGAGAGTTGCTAGACGACACTTGCGGCAGATTAGATTTGCTGCCGCTAGGGTGCGTCTAGATTTCTAGGCTCTCTTTTTGTGCATTCACGCTTTGAAGCGAATTCGCGTCTACCGAGTTGAAAAATTTGAACTTTGTCAATTCGCGCCAGGTTAACCAATGAGGAGCCTTCTTGCTGCTGTCACGTGGTAAAGTGACGTGATGAGAAACCCTGCATATCATTAAAAAAATACTGATATTCTGTCACTAAATGTAGATTTAATGCTTTTCAGTTGATAATGTAGTTGTTTAAAGCTAAAATATGTGGTTTACCTATAAAGGCAGCGCCTATTTATAAAGAACACTCTTGCGTTTTTGGAGTTGTGAGCTCCAGGCGATCTCCGGGTGCTCTGCGCTCGTTAACCCCGGCGAGAGCAGCCTTTCCTCGGTCAGTCCTTCTGGCGTTTGCCGCTGGCTCGGATGTCTCTGTAGAGGTTAACCATCTATGGTACGGTGTTGCCTCCAGGCAACATAGTCTATTTTAGATTATTCTTAATCAAATGAAACACCAATGTATTGTTCAAACCTATCCCTGGGAAGAAGAACTCAAAAACTAACCAATGAAAGTGTAAAAAAATGGGTCACATGACCCACAGGGGTCCATTGTGTGTCCTGTTTCAGTCATGTGCACAGGTCACATGACTCCATATTTTCTCCAATGAAAACGGCATTTTTCACTAATTTCCTGTCCAGATAATCACCCACAAAAATATGAGTCACCTTCACTGGTTAGTAAAGAAGTATTTTCAAGAACTTTACATTATATATCATCAAATGTTTTAAAGTAAATAACAAAAAACTGTGTGTTGCCTCAAGGCAACATTGTACCATAATGGAATCGCGTAAGGCCATAGCAGAGGAAAAGGAAAAGAGTTAGAATTATCTAAATATATCTGCATTTTTGCACAATATTGTAATGCATGTATAAAAATAGTAATACACATACTATAACTGCATTTATTATGATCTGCACATTTTCTATAGCACTCAAAAAAGGTATAAAACACCACTGATGAGGATGAGGATGAGGTGTCGTGATGAGGAAGATCAGGCCATAGTGACAATCCGGCAGGGAGAGAGTGAGGGTGAGATCGAAGATGGAAATGAGGATGAAGATGGTTATGATATGATATAATAACTTGATGTAATAACTTGATGTGATGGCTTGATGTAATGGTTTGGTAATACATGTTCCACGATGGTACAATGTTGCCTGAGAGCAACACCTGAATTTGAAATGTTGCTTTTTATTAAATATGAAATTTGTAATACATTATAAACTGGATAAATGTGTTTGTTCAGGTCTCTGGTTAAAGAAATTGATTTTTTCAATACATTTATTCATTTTTTTCTACATGAAAACGTAAAAAGTTTAAATTTGTCCGTTGTGGTACAATGTTGCCTTGAGGCAACAAACTTTTAAAAAATAAATAAAAATAAAAATTATGAATTTTTTTATTGCTATTGTTAAAGTGTCCTATTTTAAGCAGGAAAAACACCACAAAAAAATTTTTTCTCATTTAAATCATATTGCGTACCATGACAAATAATTTGTCTTGTGTACATCTAATGGGCGATCTTTGGTAAAGTGAAGTTTCATAACTTTATATTTTATTTAAATATACATGCAGTGAAGATAATCCAGGTAGTGCGTTAGCTGAACCACACGTGTGGCTGTTAATGCTTAATATATATATTTTTGAAAATGAAAAGAGGCAGAGTGGTGTTTGAGGAGATATTTCACATGGAGCGCCTTTACCGCGTGTCTATTTCACTTCAAATGGTCGATTTATACGCGCGTCCAATTAGCTGTGAACGCGCGAATAGATTCAAAATGTTCACGCGTCAAACTAGACGCGATTTTGACGCTCAATTCGTGTTTGTTGTGAACGCAGCGTTACAGCTCAGCTCGCAGCTGCAGGCATTACACGGAGCTATGCTGAGCAAAGTGTTTTAACTTCTCAAATTAATTTCTATGAAAGTTAAGCTTCCAAAGGCATGAACTGAACTCGCGTTGTGAATGTATGCCGCGAATGTGGTCGCGATTACCTCAGCTCTCATCACGAGAGCTCATCAGCTCATTTATGACGTTAAATGTAATCTGACTCCTAATCTGAGTTAGTGCTGCGAGACTCACGCAGCGACTCGATCGTTATATTGAACACACACGTTCAGTTTTTAATTGTAGTGTCTGTTCTCCATCTCAGTCACAGTAATCCAGTAGCGGTGACTTTGGGAATGGCCTCACAGGGCAGTGAAGCATTCTGGGAATTGTTGTCTTTCATCCCCATGAGACAAAAATACATTTTCTGTCTTTTCTCAGGCTAGAAAGCACCAAATTCAAAAATAATTTCACATTTCTACTACATAATAAAAGCGCTCTCACCTGGACATATATGTGTCAGTTGTGCAGTAAAACATCACACACACACCCTGAAAGATGATCAGGACCATCAGCACTGTGAAGATCCACTGGAGAGAGACAGAAGCCATCAGAGAGACACGAGTGAGTGTGTGTGTGTGTGTGTGTGTGTGTGTGTGTGTGTGTGTGTGTGTGTGTGTGTGTGTGTGTGTGTGTGTGTGTGTGTGTGTGTGATTCAGGGGTTTAAGGTGACAAACACACACATACCAATTGCATAACTCCACACCTCTCACACTTTGTTTGAGTCTGCTTCCTTTGGTCGCCTTTGGTTTGACTCGCTCAGTTGGGGACACTTATTCAACTAAATATACAAATAAAATATATTTAATGGGTCTTAATTACTTGTATAAACTATAATAGTGATCTGCCAACATTGTCTCTCTCTGATAAATTAAAATAAGCTGATAACATCACTGTTTACTCCAGAACGACTGTACAGCCAAATCTAATTCTGCTGCAGTATTGTCCTGTTTAACACTGAAGCTGCTCTGACACAACCGCCGTTGGAGAAGAGCGATAGCAATAAAGATGACTTGACTTTATGTCTTAAAATTTGACTTGTAAAAAAAGTGGAAGAGATGTTGTTACGTCCCAGGACGTATAATTATGGTCATTTATTGATATACTGTGTTCTTGCCAATGGACCCAACGGCCTGCTGGCAATAGACCTTTTTCACAAAAAACGGAAATACGTCACTGACGCGTAGGCGGTCTTCCGCTTCGCGCTTATACTCGGCAAAATGTACACCAGCAGAGTGTTTTCTCTGAGCCTTATCAACCTGCCAAAGGTCACCTTTGCTGATGTGGCGAAAAAAGTGGACGCAAATTCCTCCACCAAGACCAATAAACTGGACAAAGGCTACTTCGCAGACACCATAAATACCATTAGAGGATGATCACATTTTAAACCACTTAAAACATGTTGTTTTGCAAAGACTAACAATAAAAAGCGTCAATATGGCAAGAAAACTTGCAAATGATGTGTACATTTTATATTTATAACACAACTGTAAAGTTTAGACGTTATTTAACCCTTACCTGCGGGTGGGTGTGTCACATAATCGTGATCCATTTTAGCAGCTGCACCGATGTCATCCGCCTGGGAGGGACCAAACGTTATAAAGGAAACCCGCCTTGAAGTCTTCCATTGTAGCCCACGGCTGTTTAAGCCACAAGATGGCGCCAGCGTTAAGCACAGAAGTAGAACCGGTCAAGATAACTCGCAGTACCCGGATGAGCGGGTGTTATCTGGAAATAACATACCGCTGGAATGCGCGATTGACCAATCAGAATCAAGTATTTCACAGAGCCGTGTAATAACGTTAAATAATGTTCCACTAGAAGTTCCTGCAGAGTGATTAGGTAACATTTGCGTAATTAGTGATGCATTTAACTACTATATTCAGAGTAAAAAAGATGATTGATTAGGGCAAGAGATGAATTCTTCCTCCTAAAACAAACTGGTCCTGTCTAAGTACGGGCCACAAGGCACGTACAGGACACACAGTGCTTAAACTCTGATCCTCTGTGAATAGGAAAGTAGGTGGGTGGGTCACCATTGCATGAAGAAAAGCTTTAAGTAAAACCTGATCTCCACTAAGAGAGAATTTAGTGCGTGAGGAATGAACAGAACGTGCATGCAAATCACTGACATGTTCGGCTGATGACAAGGCCTAGAGCAATTCTGTCTTAAGGGAAATATTTACCAGAGGCTCAGCTACATAACATCCACCAACATAGAGACGCCCCAGTCTTAGCATTTAGAGACATTTAGGCAGCACGTGTCAGGGCCTACTGGCTGTTCTCCTACTTTAGATCTAATATTGTCACATGGAATCAATAAAAATCTGCAGTAAAAATATGACTTCTCAGATCATTATCTTGTTTTGCAACCTGTCCTCCAAAAATATGACTCTATAGGTCGTTTTTTAAGCACCTTATTACAAACTATATTTACGTTTTAAAGTCATGCGCTCTCTAGTTGGCGTAAAAATAATGAGTGTCGTGTTACATCTGACGTCATGAAATGACGTATGACTGTTGTTACCAACCAAAATACGTGTTCATTTTAATGCAATGTCTGGACTTTTTACCACCATTTGTCATTTTTCAACTTAGCAAAAATATTTTTTTTTATTTACAACTACACCCACCCCATCCCTAAACCTACCCAGTGATTTATAGTGCATACACACTTTATGAGCACGTGCTCCCTGGGATCGAACTCATGATCGTCCAATCACATGTTGGTGTATAGACCCCTTCAGTGTTTGTAAACGTCGTAGTTGCGCGCGCAGCATGGGACAGTCTGCAGCATGCCACAGGTCAAATGGCCAGATATCAAACTTCACCGAATTATTGAATCAGTCTACAGTTTACAGAAAACATTTTGTTTACTTACCATGGCTTAACTGTACCGCCGTTGTCACAATGTTGGCGCTAGACTGCAGCTAACTACTAACATTAAATTATCACTTTTTTTTCTACCTTGGCTTAAGTCAGGTAATGGACCAGCTTATAGGTTCACTACAAAGGGCAAGTATTTATAAGGCACATATAAAACACAGACAATGACTATAAACATACCAATTTATATTGTTTGTGCAAGATTAGGCTAATGAATATACAAAAGCATCGTTAGCCAAAAGCATTATTAGTTTCATTGTCATCAACATAGTTCGAGTCTGTTTCCCGAAATCATCGTTCGAACGAACATCTATAAACATCATCGCCAACTTGTGTGGTGGCAGCGATAGCTCTCGACCTGTGCAGCAGATTGTCTTGTTTGCATGACGTGGATTTAATAAATCCTTATCTTTAGCAAAATGAAGCAAGCTGACATTCAGTACGATCATTTATTTTATTTTGAATACATACAAATGTCATTCATGTCTTTTAGTTTGTCTATGCACGTTTTTGAAGAGCGCGTGTGCGTACATTAAGAACGAGCTTAAGCGAATCTGGAAATTAAGCAAAATAACGGAGAAAAAAAAGAGGATTAGTCTTTAGATACCTTGCCTATAATTTATAGCAAAAAAATCTAGCATAAATTCGATCTCAAGCTAATTCAAGCAGTTATTACTCCACCACCTGCATGACATTAACACACCCCAGCCCGTTAAAGTTTGCAGCCACATATGTCGTCCATGTTCTTTAACGGCTGAGATCCTGCTGTGGAAATCCTGAAAAACTTGACTCCACAACTGGTGCGATTTTCACAGTTCACGATGCTAGTAGGCATTTTTTTCTTGATGAGAAATTCTCTGGTTAACATACAATTCAATGGGATGGAATTAACTTTCTGACCCTGACATGCGCACTGCGAACTGTGAATTTTCCTGTGACGTCACCCGTGAAGGGGTTTATAGTGCAATGCTTTACCAACTGAGCTATGCAAAATCTAAAATATTAAGTAGATAAAAGGGAAAAATGCTTTAAAATGAAAGTGTCCTGCTGTCAATAGGAGCACACCTTTAGAATATGATCCTATGCGTCGTATATAATTAAAGGGGGGGGGTGAAACACTCAGTTTCAGTCAGTGTCATGTCAATCTTGAGTACCTATAGAGTAGCATTGCATCCTGCATATCTCCGAAAAGTCTTTATTTTTTTAATAATTATATAAGAAAGATGCGCTGTTCCGAGTCTTTCCGGAAAAAGCCGAGCGGGTGGGGGCGTATCGTGTGGGCGGAGCTAAATAATGACGTGTGCAGCAGCGCGCTGCTATTGTGTTGAGTGCGTCGTAAAGCTGTGTCATCCCTAACAGCGGGAAAAACTTTATTCAAAATAAAAATATGGCTTTTAATCAGATACAGCCATACATCTATGATCCGGAATCAGACCCAGAGGCTGCAGTTGAACAGGAGCAGCAGCAAAAACGACTAGAGCAGGACGTCTCTATGTGGTACAAGTTATACACTAACTATATAATATGCTGAGCGGCTTGTGTTATTTACATATTTATACTTGAATTATATCGTCGTATTTTTGTCTTTGAAGGTGTACATGTGGGGAGTGCAGTTGTGCACGTGTGTGTGTGTGTTTACGCGTGGTTTGTGTAGACAACACGGAATAGTAGCGCATTTGAATGAAGAAGCGCGCTTATTTAGTTCAACATATTTCCCCCCTCTTTGTGTATTGTTGTTTGGAGTGCTTTTACAATACACAAACATAAAGTTACACATATAGTGGCCAGCTAAACAAATGTACACGCACTACACATCGCATGCTCCATTGATCAATTAACTATACGGGCTATTTGGGCTACTTGATGAGCAAAGACACAGACATTTGAAGCAGTCTCACTCACCGCCCGCGGTTCTAACGTTGGGACTGCTCCATCCTTCAGCATTAGGCGATCGGAAAATCCGGCGTCGAGCTGGGCCTTGTTTATGAAACAGTCGGCACCGAAATGCAGTGAACAGGTATAAACATTCGCGCAACTCAGTTGCTGATCCGGAAAAGCAAATTCCACCCACTGTTGCCTTAACGCGGGGTTTTTGGCGAATCTGTGCAGGACTGTCTTGGTCTGGCAACCAAAAACGCACTTTTTGATGTCATTGTTAATTGTGCACATCACCTGTGCAGCGCAGCCTACGAGCCAGCGCTTTGATGGGCGTAGGCTGTTGCTTTCGCTCTCTCTCTCTCTCTCTCTCTCTCTCTCTCTCTCTCTCTCTCTCTCTCTCTCTCTCTCTCTCTCTCTCTCTCTCTCTCTCTCTCTCTCTCCCTCCCTCTCTCTCTCTCTCTCTCTCTCTCTCTCTCTCTCTCTCCCTCTCTCTCTCTCCCTCTCTCTCTCTCACGCGCTTCCGGTAGAATTGTCCGTACGGCCCATACAAGGAAATTCCGCCCCCATTAACGTCAAAGGGGACGCATGATCGCAAAAAACTTGCCGAAACTTATGACTAACCAGAAGTAGTATTTTTGACAAAGAAATACTCCCATCAAACGTCCACCTTAACTTTTGAAACTTTGTCTATGTTTAGTATGGGATTCCAAGTCTTTAACAGTGTAAAAAGATCAGTATGCATGAAACAGCATTTCACCCCCCCTTTAATTAAAATATTGCCGATAGGGGCGCAACTTTAGTAAACGCTCCTATGGGTCGTATTTCAAGGAAGTGACAAACAACCTATATAGGCGTATTGGTTGGAGGACATGTTGTTTTTCGTGTGTACTTAATTTAGCCAAGGTTGCAAAACGGACTCCGTTACAAATATGGTAGGACTATCACTTCTACCACTAAATATTGCTTTATAAATAATCTTCCTGATAAGTTAAATCTACTCAGCATTTCAGAGAGCCTAGAGGGAATCGATGTTGCAATAGAAACTATTGACTCTCTTTCCAGCACTTTAGACAGTTTCTCCTCTGCGCATTAAAAAGATTAAAGAAAATAGTGCAACGCCGGGGTACAAAGAGCACACTCGGGCCATTAAAACAGCAGCCAGAAAAATGGAGCGCAGCTGGAAGAAAACTTGAGGTTTCTCGCATTTCATGGAAAGAAAGCATTATTGGATAGCCTGGATGCCAGCCGAATTTAGCCCCGCCCACAAAAATTTTAGGTCGGGCAATTCGGTCTGGCCTTGCTCCATAGAGGAGTAATTATCCCCGAACAGAAACTGTTCTGACCGATGAAATCATCAGGGCGGGCTTTAGACGGTGACGGACAGATGATCAACAGAAACTGACCAATGAGATCATCAGGGCGGGCTTTAGACGATGACGGACAGATGATCAACAGAAACTGACCAATGAGATCATCAGGGCGGGCTTTAGACGATGACGGACAGATGATCAACAGAAACTGACCAATGAGATCATCAGGGCGGGCTTTAGCCGATGATGGACAGATGATCAACAGAAACTGACCAATGAGATCATCAGGGCGGGCTTTAGCCGATGACGGACAGATGATCAACAGAAACTGACCAATGAGATCATCAGGGCGGGCTTTAGACGATGATGGACAGATGATCAACAGAAACTGACCAATGAGATCATCAGGGCGGGCTTTAGGCGATGACGGACAGATGATCAACAGTAACGTAATCATCACGTCATCAAAGGGGCTTGGATTATATTTGTTTGAATCCTAAACGGAGAGCTTGTTTGTATCTGCATTCACCATCACAATTTCTCTCAGAAATGATGATCATGTTGGGTAAGTACTCTGTGTATCATTAAATTATTTTACAACTCTGGCAAAGATCGTGTATTCCAGCCTGATTTCAGCGCGTGTGCAGACAGGGTTGCCAAGTTTTTACAACAAAACGCGGCAAAAACGCGGGGGGGTTCTCCGGTGAAAAAATGGCGTTTGGGGGGTAAAATGTGTGTTATTGTGGCAAGGTTGCTGCTAAAATTCGCACTCCAGGGTCTATATATCACATAATAGTCGCTTCAACCCGCGGACATAGAAAAGAACCCGCGGAAAAAACGCGGACTTGGCATCACAGTGCAGTTGAGCTCTGTTGACATTTGACAAGTAACGTTATGCGTCACTTCGTTGCTCTGATTGGTTGTCGGTCTGTCCAATTGATGTCTTTCCTAGTTCGGTTGAAACACGCCCCATAATCACAGCCTAATGGAGCATCAGACTCATATTCTGACTAGAATTGAGCATGACCACGTCAGGCTAATTATTGGATACAGAAAGGTCTTAAAAACTGCAAGATCTGCTTATTTTTTAATTCTCTTAGAAGAAGACAAACACAACCCTAGGTATTTATTTGATACAGTGGCTAAATTATAATAATAATAATAATAATAATAAGTTTTATTTATATAGCGCCTTTCCAGAGCTCAAGGACACTTTACAATAAACAAACAACAATAAAGCCAAGTGACAAACAGAGTAGACAGAACAACAGTAGGCAATTGATAGTGCAAGTATAATAATACAGAAATCGGAGTGAGAAGAAAAAAAAAAAAAAAAAAAAAAAAAAAAAAAATTAATCTTTAAGACCTATAACATTCAGAAAAGAGGTGTGTTTTGAGCATGGATTTGAAATCAGAGATAGTGGCAACAAAACGGAGTGGTCGGGGTAGAGAGTTCCATAATTTGGGTGCTATTACACTGAATGATCTGCCCCCCATTGAAGCAAGGCGATGGCGAGGGACAACGAGAAAGTTGGAATCAGCAGATCGTAGAGAGCGAGTAGGGTTGAAGGGGAGAAGCAAGTTACAGAGGTAAGGGGGAGCAAGGCCGTGCAGAGACTTAAAAGTGAGAAGAAGAATTTTGAATTTAATACGGTAAGACACAGGAAGCCAGTGAAGATCATGCAGAATTGGGGAAATATGAGCAGAACGTTTGGTGTGTGTGAGTAGTCTGGCAGCAGAGTTTTGAATATATTGTAATTTTGAAATGGAGCTAGCTGGTAGGCCAATGAAAAGTGCATTGCAGTAATCAAGACGTGATGTGACAAATGCATGGATGAGTGTTTCAGCATCAGAGATACTGATAAAGGGACAGAGCTGAGCGATGCGACGTAGATGAAAGAATGCTAATTTGGTGACGGAATTAATGTGAGAGTGGAAAGATAAAGAGGAGTCAAAAATTACACCAAGATTTTTAACAGTAGTAGATGGTTTGATAAGAGTGCCAGCAGTCTCACAGGTGAAGTTGGTGGGAATTTTATTAGTGAGTGATGAAGGTCCAGTGAAAATAATCTCAGTTTTGTCCATGTTGAGTTTTAGAAAATTTGAATGAAGCCAATGTTTTATTTCATGTACACAAGCAGAGATTTTGTCGGTTGTGAATGATAAAGTGGATGTACAGGTAGTGTATAATTGAATGTCGTCAGCGTAAAAATGATATTTAAAACCATGACGGCGTAGGATCTCACCAAGAGGTATGATGTAGATTATAAATAATAGTGGCCCAAGAACGGATCCCTGAGGGACACCATGCTTCAGGGGGACAGTGGGTGAGCGGAAATTCTGAAGAGAAACATAGAACAGTCTGTCAGAGAGATAGGAGGAGAACCAGGAAAGAGCAGCACCAGAAATACCCACATCCGAAAGGCGAAGAATGAGTAGTTGATGGGAGATGGTATCGAAGGCTGAGCTGAGGTCAAGCAGCAAAAGCATGGATAGAGAACCAGAATCACCAGAGAGAAGCAAATCATTAAGTACCTTAACTAGAGCAGTTTCAGTACTATGCAAAGGGCGGAAACCAGATTGAAAAGGATCGAAAAGATTATTTTCAACTAGAAAAGACTGAAGCTGGGTGGCAACAGTAGTTTCCAGTAATTTGGCTATGAAGGGGAGATTTGAAATGGGACGATAATTAGATAAAACTGTGGGATCAATGTTGGGTTTCTTGAGAACGGGGGTAACAGCTGCAGTTTTGAGTGATAGAGGTAATGAAGCAGAGGTAAGAGATGCGTTGATGAAATGAGAGATAGGTGCAGAAATGACTGAATGGCAACGTTTTAGCAGAGTAGTGGGAGCAGGGTCGAGATGACAAGATGTAGGGTTAGATTTCAAAATTAACTCGGAGACAGAAGAGGGAGTAGACAGAGAAAAAAGCAGCAAGGATTGACCAGGTTGATTCGGCAGATAACTAGTGTTAGTGGCATCATTAAAGAGACACTGGTTTACGGCATCTGTCTTTTCAAGCATGTGAGCTAAAAATGAAGTACAGAGTTCATCAGAAGCTAGAGCAGCATGAGACGGAGGTTTGATAAGTTTATTTATTGAGTTGAATAATGCTTTTGGCCTGTTGCTTGATTTATTAATTGTAGCCGATACAAAACTGGAACGAGCCAGATTCAGTGCAGATTTATAATTTTTCATATGATCTTTGAATGCCAAATGGTGAACAGTCAGGCCAGTTTTCCTGTAGTAACGCTCAAGCCGTCTACCAGTGGCCTTTAAGATACGGAGCTCAGGAGTGTACCAAGGAGATGAATGTGTGGAAGGGACACTTCTGGTCTTGAAAGGAGCATGCTCATCTAGGATATCCGAAATTATGGAGTTATAGTTGGATAGTATCAGTGAGGGTGGGGAGATATCAGAGACATCAGAGAGATTCGAAGAGGAAATAGAGTTACAAAATAATGAAATATCAACAGCTTTGAGATTGCGGTAAGATATGACAGTTGTAGAACAGTTTTTAGGGATAGGCAGGCTGAAACTAAAATCAAGAAATGTATGATCAGAAATACCAGTGTCAGTAGACGTGATAGAAGAAATATCAGTTTTTTTTTTACAAATATTTACAAATATTTGTTAATTAAATTAACAAAAAAATAAGGTTTCAACTTCTCAAGTGTCCAAACAGCACATGAAATTCTTTCCTTGCAAGACTGATAATATTAAGGCATCTTTACATAGCCGAGTTAAGGCTGCTATAAAGCGGCTCTATCCATGTGCTCAAAAGTTTGTGAAAAGATGCAACGCCGCAGGCTTAAAATACGCCAGGTTTCACCTATCTCAGCCCCCAGTTTTGATTTGGTGTAAATGAAATGCGAAACAGTGCCGCCCTAACCATGTTTTTTTGTCATGACAACCAAAAGCACGCCAAAAACATGTAAGACAGACGTTTGTTTTATGCTAATTAAAAATAATGTTTACAAATAGGGGAAACAACTGGTCCGATAAAGAAGTAAGGTACAAGATCAGAAGAAGAGATTAACATTATATATTGACAGAACTATAAGAGACAGAGACAATTGCAGAGAGACTTCAACTTTGCGGTGTGCAGAGAAACAAAAACCAGGTTACAGCTAAGATCAAAAGTCTAAAAAAGTTTTAAAGATCACAACACCAGTGGAATTATCCCAGAGTCATCCTCTTTCTATGAAATGTGTGATACTATCTGGGGACATCGTCCCTGTGCTTTGGATGTTTGACACAAGCGTAAGAAAGAGCGCAATATCTAACTGACTGCGCTACTGAAGATGGAGATGATGTAGAAGAAATTTGTCCGCCAACAAGGAGTCATATTTCTGATTTCAGACTCTTATTATGGTTACATTACTTTGTAAATTGTAATATATTAAGGACTTTTTGAAATACATTAATGACTAGTTTGTTCTTAACTGAAGATCCAGTTGTGAACTTCAATGCATTTGCAAAGGGAGTCAATGGGGCTGTAGTCATTAGGGGATAGGGGTAAGTAGATCTGCGTTTCGTCTGAAGCTGTGGTAAGCAATGTGTTCTCTCTCATTATTCGGCTCAGAGCATGTACCGGTTAAACCGGAGTGGTGCAAGAACTGAACCTTAAGGGACTCTGCATCTCATGGATGTCCACTCAGACTTATGGTCACCTATACTCACATAATAACCTCTCCCTTTTAAATATGACCTATGAACCGTTTTAGGACCATCTCGTATCAGATAGGGGTGGGGTAGTGTGTGTGTGTGTGTGTGTGTGTGTGTGTGTGTGTGTGTGTGTGTGTGTGTGTGTTGTGTTGTGTTGTGTTGTGTAGTGAACTGGTTGCTCCTCCTGAAAGAGCTGGTCCTGTTCAAGTATGCCCACGAGGCACGTACAGGACACACAGTGTTTAAACTCTGATCCTGTATGCAGTATTTCAGGTCAAAATAGAGGCTACACCTTTAAAATCTTTTTTAAGGCAGACTGGCGCCATCTGTTGACATAATTTAATATTTTTAGCAGGAGAAACGTTTAAATATATATTTAAACAATCTCAAAAACATCTTTTTGTCAAGTTTTTTTTTTGTTAGAAATAGTGATTTGAAGTGTGAGTTTATGCATTATGAGTACAGTCAAACCTGAACATTGTGTTAGAAAGAGAATGCAATGCGCATTGAGTGACCTGACACCTCCACTCGCTAATTGGACGCAGACTGTCCTTATGTTAGGCCGGAAACTCTGGTCAAAGAATGGAAAGCCCCCTCTGCACCTGCACTGAATTTGTGGCTCGTTGCTCTGGGCCAGCTGGCGGCTCTAGAGCAACTGTCCAACAGGCTGCTTGATAAAGTGGAGGAGTATAACTTAAAATGGGGGAAGTATCATGCGTATGTTATGGGTGGTTAATGGCGTTCTGGCTCATAAACATAGCTTTCAACTAAAATACACGATGGAAGGAAACTTTCTGATACAATTTTGTACCTACATGTATGAAAGTTTGTAAACTCAAGGACTGCATCACTGACATGTTTTTGTTTTTTTGTTTCTTCATTTATTTTATTTTGTTCTAGGTGTAGTGTTGTTGTTTTTTGCTTTTGTGTATTTGTTGGTTGTATGTGTGTGTTTACATCTTTTGAAAAACCAATAAACAGTTAATAATCACCCTGTGACACCACATTACCACGGTGAGCTTTTTCTGCATTATTACTGAAATCTGGAATCGATTTCACATGCTCTCAAAACTTAAAACAGTGGTTCATAGGTGTGTGTGTGTGTGTGTGTGTGTGTGTGTGTGTATATACTCACCTAAAGGATTATTAGAAACACACACTAATACTGTGTCTGACCCCCTTTCGCCTTCAGAACTGCCTTAATTCTACGTGGCATTGATTCAACAAGCTGCTGAAAGCATTCTTTAGAAATGTTGGCCCATATTGATAGGAGAGCATCTTGCAGTTGATGGAGATTTGTGGGATGCACATCCAGGGCACGAAGCTCCCGTTCCACCACATCCCAAAGATGCTCTATTGGGTTGAGATCTGGGGACTGTGGCGGCCATTTTAGTTCAGTCAACTCATTGGCATGTTCAAGAAACCAATCTGAAATGATTTGAGCTTTGTGACATGGTGCATTATCCTGCTGGAAGTAGCCATCAGAGGATGGGGACATGGTGGTCATAAAGGGATGGACATGGTCAGAAACAATGCTCAGGTAGGCCGTGGCATTTAAACGATGCCCAATTGGCACTAAGGGGCCTAAAGTGTGTCTGGCTAAAGCCCATCTGCCTCAAGGTTGTGTGTGTTGTGGCTTCACAAATGCTTTGCTGCATACCTCGGTTGTAACGAGTGGTTATTTCAGTCAAAGTTGCTCTTCTATCAGCTTGAATCAGTCGGCCCATTCTCCTCTGACCTCGAGCATCAACAAGGCATTTTCTCCCACAGGACTGCTGCAGACTGGATGTTCTTCCCTTTTCAGACCATTCTTTGTAAACCCTAGAAATGGTTGTGTGTGAAAATCCCAGTAACTGAGCAGATTGTGAAATACTCAGACCGGCCCGTCTGGCACCAACAACCATGCCACGCTCAACATTGCTTAAATCACCTTTCTTTCCCATTCTGACATTCAGTTTGGAGTTCAGGAGATTGTCTTGACCAGGACCACACCCCTAAATGCACTGAAGCAACTGCCATGTGATTGGCTGATTAGATAATTGCATTAATGAGAAATTGAACAGGTGTTCCTAATAATCCTTTAGGTGAGTGTGTGTGTGTGTATATATATATATATACAGTCTTGTTTAAAATAATAGCAGTACAATGTGACTAACCAGAATAATCAAGGTTTTTAGTATATTTTTTATTGCTACGTGGCAAACAAGTTACCAGTAGGTTCAGTAGATTCTCAGAAAACAAATGAGACCCAGCATTCATGATATGCACGCTCTTAAGGCTGTGCAATTGGGCAATTAGTTGAATTAGTTGAAAGGGGTGTGTTCAAAAAAATAGCAGTGTGGCATTCAATCACTGAGGTCATCAATTTTGTGAAGAAACAGGTGTGAATCAGGTGGCCCCTATTTAAGGATGAAGCCAACACTTGTTGAACATGCATTTGAAAGCTGAGGAAAATGGGTCGTTCAAGACATTGTTCAGAAGAACAGCATACTTTGATTAAAAAGTTGATTAGAGAGGGGAAAACCTATAAAGAGGTGCAAAAAATGATAGGCTGTTCAGCTAAAATGATCTCCAATGCCTTAAAATGGAGAGCAAAACCAGAGAGACGTGGAAGAAAACGGAAGACAACCATCAAAATGGATAGAAGAATAACCAGAATGGCAAAGGCTCAGCCTATGATCACCTCCAGGATGATCAAAGACAGTCTGGAGTTACCTGTAAGTACTGTGACAGTTAGAAGACGTCTGTGTGAAGCTAATCTATTTTCAAGAATCCCCCGCAAAGTCCCTCTGTTAAAAAAAAGGCATGTGCAGAAGAGGTTACAATTTGCCAAAGAACACATCAACTGGCCTAAAGAGAAATGGAGGAACATTTTGTGGACTGATGAGAGTAAAATTGTTCTTTTTGGGTCCAAGGGCCACAGGCAGTTTGTGAGACGACCCCCAAACTCTGAATTCAAGCCACAGTACACAGTGAAGACAGTGAAGCATGGAGGTGCAAGCATCATGAGATGGGCATGTTTCTCCTACTATGGTGTTGGGCCTATTTATCGCATACCAGGGATCATGGATCAGTTTGCATATGTTAAAATACTTGAAGAGGTCATGTTGCCCTATGCTGAAGAGGACATGCCCTTGAAACGGTTGTTTCAACAAGACAATGACCCAAAACACACTAGTAAACGGGCAAAGTCTTGGTTCCAAACCAACACAATTAATGTTATGGAGTGGCCAGCCCAATCTCCAGACCTTAATCCAATTGAGAACTTGTGGGGTGATATCAAAAATGCTGTTTCTGAAGCAAAACCAAGAAATGTGAATGAATTGTGGAATGTTGTTAAAGAATCATTGAGTGGAATAACAGCTGAGAGGTGCCACAAGTTGGTTGACTCCATGCCACACAGATGTCAAGCAGTTTTAAAAAACAGTGGTCATACAACTAAATATTAGTTTAGTGATTCACAGGATTGCTAAATCCCAGAAAAAAAAATGTTTGTACAAAATAGTTTTGAGTTTGTACAGTCAAAGGTAGACACTGCTATTTTTTTGAACACACCCCTTTCAACTAATTGCCCAATTGCACAGCCTTAAGAGCGTGCATATCATGAATGCTGGGTCTCATTTGTTTTCTGACAATCTACTGAACCTACTGGTAACTTGTTTGCCACGTAGCAATAAAAAATATACTAAAAACCTTGATTATTCTGGTTAGTCACATTGTACTGCTATTATTTTGAACAAGACTGTATATATACAGTCCCTGACAAAAGTCTTGTTGCTTGTGTACAAATTGACCTAAAGTGCCGCTGAAATATATTTCTAATCAAGATTTTTTTTTACAAGAAATGGCTCATTTTAATCCCACCAGCTTTTGTGATAATGTTTCAGTGAAAAACTAAACTTTCAAAAAGTATTCTAATATTCACAGCTTGGTAAAGCCCATTGAGTCAATTTTTGCAAAGACATACGTGTTGTCACCTTGTCATATGAGCTTCACCTGTGACTAATAATGGATCAATTAGGTCTCAAGTGTGTATAAAAAGAACCCCAGTACACTAGACCTTCACATCAACTGCAACTAGACCTCTGCAAACATGCCTAAGATTCACCCTGAGACTAAAGTTTTGATTATCAAGAGGCTGAAGACCAGATCCACTGCTGATGTGGCAGACACCTTCAATGTGTCTCAGCGTCAAGTACAGAGGATAAAAAAAAGATTTGAAGAGACTGGAGACGTTTTTGACAAGCCCAGGTCAGACAGACCCCGCAAGACAACTGCTCGAGAGGACCGTTTGTTGGCTTGAAAATCCAAGGCCAGCCCATTTTCCACTGCAGCAGAGCTCCACGAGACCTGGTCACCTGAAGTCCCTGTGTCAACCAGAACAGTTTGTCGGATTCTGTCTCGAAATGGCCTCCATGGTCGAATCACTGCCCAGAAGCCAGCACTAAACAAAAGACAATTGAAAAACCGTGTGGCATTTGCCAGGGCCCACAGCCTGCTAAAAGGATGGACGCTGGAAAAGTGGCAGAAGGTGGATTTTTCAGATGAATCTTCTGTTGAATTACACCACAGTCGCCGCAAATATTGCAGGAGACCTACTGGTGCCCGAATGGATCCGAGATTCACCCAGAAAACAGTGAAGTTTGGTGGCGGAAAAATCATGGTCTGGGGTTACATTCAGTATGGGGGTGTGCGAGAGATCTGCAGGGTGGAAGGCAACATCAATAGTCTAAAATACCAAGAAATCTTAGCTACCTCTTATTCCCAACCATAAAAGAGGCCAAATTCTGCAGCAGGACGGTGCTCCATCGCATACTTCCATCTCCACATCAAAGTTCCTCAAGGCGAAGAAGATCAAGATGCTCCAGGATTGGCCAGCCCAGTCACCAGACATGAACATCATTGAGCATATGTGGGGTAGGATGAAAGAGGACGCATGGAAGACGAAACCAAAGAATATTGATGAACTCTGGGAGGCATGCAAGACTGCTTTCTTAGCTATTCCTGATGACTTCATCAATAAATTGTAGGAATCCTTGCCAAACCGCATGGATGCAGTCCTTCAAGCTCATGGAAGTCATACAAGATATTACATTTGGATCTCACAGCACCACAACTTAATTTGCTGACATATTTTTGTATTTGCAGTAAATTTGTTCAATTTCTGTATAGGCGACAAAACTTTTGTCTTGCCAAAATTTGACCTTTCTGTCTTGATTAAATTATAAATATTTTTTCTATGAAAATTATTTATTTCAGTGCATTAAACATCATTTGGGAGGGTTTTAGCTTTTCATATGAGCTATTTCTAACACCAATTAATTAATTAAAAGTCAGGTTAATATCAGGTATTTCTAGAAAATAGATAAGCGACACGACTTTTGTCAGGGACTGTATATATATATTAACTGCATGGTTAAAGAGAGAAAGGGTTGCCATTAAACTGAACTGTGTGGATGCATTTCCGACACTTACATTGTTTTTGCTCCGTCCAATGCATCCTTTGATGAGCTGAGTTGGCTGTTTACTTCAGCTGCAGTGTTCTGATAGTAGCAATGATTTAAGAAGCTGCAAAAAATCTTAAAACCATAGCTCATCATACTTAAACGCGAGCACCAGTGATTGAAAGTCATGGCGCTGTTTAAAGCCCCGCCCCCCAAGCTGAACTGGAAGATTTGATTGGTCAGTGAATCGATTCATGATTCGGATCGCCAGAGTCACATGATTTCAGCAGTTTGACACATGATCCGAATATTGAATCGATTCACTGACTCATAACGGTTCGAAGCTTTGTCCTGAAATCGGCCATCACTATATAAGTCGTTATTTAGTGTTTTTTGCGCACTAACTCTATTCTGGCCTCTTCATCAATGATTGTAGAGCCGCTGTAGTGAGATGGGCTTTGTAACGACGTCTTTAGTGCCTTTATGGGTCTTGAGAGAGGAAATGACATTGGTGTCAATGAAGGCCTTTCTGAGCCATCGGATTTCAACACTAATATCTTCATCTGTGTGTGAAGATGAACGGAGGCCTGACGGCTGGCCATCCATATGAGAATAAGTAATTATTGACAGAATTTTCATTTTTGGGTAAACTAGCCCTTAAACACAGCTCAATGAGATTCTGCTGCTTCTGGCCAGTCGATGAATTACAGTTTAACCACTTCTGTATTGGCTTCAAGAGAGCAGTGGTGGAATGTAAGGAAGTACAAATACTTTGTTACTTTACTTAAGTACATTTTTCACGTATCTGTACTTTACTTAAGTAGAATAAATAGAGCATACTTTTTACTTTTACTTCGTTACATTTTGCAGAAATTATTATCCTTTCTACTCCACTACATTTCTACAGCGTTTCGTTACATTTTCTGATCAGTTTCAGGGCTCGAGATTAAGGCTTGCCCGGATAATAATATATAATGTACGTTATAGGCTAATGAATGACGGTTGCGCTGTTGAGGCTCGCGCAGCCTCTCGAGGAGAAATGGAAACAAATCAGCCCCGCTCTCACAAAGAAACTCAGTAACATACTGGATTAAAAATTCTAAATGTTTCGTTTTTATATTTTATAACAGTTAAAAAAAACATCACATGACACGACCAACGAGTGTAGTTTTCCTGAATACCATCACGACAGAAAATGTGACACTGATTTCATTTGACAGTTCCATAAACAGTGAATTAACATCAAGTCACTTACTGATTGCTTTATTGCTTTTGTTCTATTTCAGCAGCGAAAATATTTCCAAGATCAGATTTCCACATCCGAACCATAACGTATTGCACCGCAACAGCGCGTTACTGAATCAAAGATTCAATGCCCTATTCATAAACGACTGCCTCATTTATGAACGAATCAGCCGTTTGAACGAATCGACTCAATGACTCTCTCATAAGGATTCACCTGCCGCCATCTACTGGTGGTTTAGTTCACTTTTTTTAGTTAAAACAATCTCATAGCATTATTTAGTGCAGTTGCAATTTTTCAGTGTTAATTATTTAATTTGATTGGTAATCACCCTATTGTATCTTATTCTAATTTAATTTATTAATCAAATTTAAGAATATAAAGGGAAAGCTGAAGCAAAGCCTATATTTAATAAGATTAGGGGAAAATGTCCTTTATAAAAGGTAAAACTATCATAAATATGAAGATTTAAATACATCAAAGCTGATGAGAATGCTGCTTCAGAAAAATGACATTTAACTTTGCAGATAAGCAGAATTGTAAGTCAGAATGTAAACTGGGCAACAGATGGTAAGAACAATGACATTAACCCAAAACTAACTCAATTAAAATGCCACCGCTCATAATGTTTTCTTCTTTTTAATTATTAGAATTAGACATTAAGAGAATTCATGTTTATGGAAGTACTTTTACTTTTAATACTTAAAGTACATTTAAAATCAAGTACTTTTTACTTAAGTAGGGTTGTCGTTGTAGTACTTCTACTTTTACTAAAGTAAATTTATTTCTGGTTACTTGTACTTTTACTTAAGTACTGAGATTCAGTACTTCCTCCACCACTGCAAGAGAGACTGGGGGAGGAGCCGCTAGGTTTTACCACGCAGGCATTGTAATAAATAAATAATCTTTGATACGGCCAGCTTTAATCCTTTATTAACATCAAATACCAAAATAACAAAACTCAGAGGAACTACTCCAGCAAACCGATGGCATCGCCGGACAATGGAGCATACACTCGTAAAAATAAAGGTTCGTAAATGGTTCTTTGGCAGGGTTCCATGAAGAACCTTTAATATCCAAAGAACCTTTCCATCGCACAAAAGGTTCTTTAGACTATAAAATGGTTAGAAAAAATGGTTCTTCAAAGAACCTTTCACATTGGTGGTGGTCGAGAAGATTCCCCGCTTTTAAATGTAAAGCGCTTTGAGGACCCAGAAAAAGCGCTATATGAATGTAACAAATTATCATCATTATAAATCGGTTCTTTGGGGAACCAAAAATAATGGTTCTATGGCATCACTGGCAAACCCCATTTTTGGTTCTTCCTGGAACCTTTATTTTTAAGGGTGTAGGCGCCAAAGCTGTTGTGGATCTGCTTGTCAAAGTGGCACTGATTTAAAGAAAAGGACAGTCTTTGGCAAATAAATAAATTACAGACAGTTAAATATTACCACGTAAGCTTTATGTTACACCTCAAATGGAATTTATAGTTATTTACAGTGTTATATCCACAAACCCATTCTCTCAAACGGCTTGGGTACTTAAAAATAAGGTTCTTAAATAGTTCTTTGGCAGGGTCTATGATTCTATGAAGAACCTTTAATATCCAAAGGACCTTTCCATTGCACAAATGGTTCTTTGTAGTGCAAAAAGGTTCTTTAGACTATAAAATAGTTAGAAAAAAATGGTTCTTTAACGGACCTTTCACAAAATGGTCCTTTGGGGAACCAAAAAATGGTTCTTATATGGCAAGGCTATTCAAATCTTGCCCTAGAGGGCCAATGCGCTGCAGAGTTTAGCTCCAAACCTAATCAAACACACCTGAGCATGCTCTTCAGTGTCTTCAGGAACATTAGAAAATCACAGGTGTGTGTGTTTGATCAGGGTTGGACCTAAACTCTGCAGTGCATTGGAATCATAATGGTTTTTCTATGGCATCACTGTGAAACCCCTCATTGGTTCTTCCTGGAACCTTTATTTTTAAGGCTTAAGGCTACAACATTACTCCGCAAGAACAGAGAAAAAAGTTCTCGCCCTGGTTTGGGAGTTCCTTGTTCTCGACACATCATCTGAAACTTGGAACATACTCTGCAAGAACAGATCAATTTGTTAGTTTTCTCGAGGTGGCAAGAACAAGAACAAATAACTTTTTTCTTGCGGGCGTCTAAGAACTATTGTGTGATTGGTCAGACATTTAAACATGGCATGGTTAATGTGGATAAACTCAGATGATCGGCACCCGCTTTTCCCGTGAAGTATGGAATGTACTGCCAGAACGAACTTTGTTCTTGTTCTTGCCACCTCAAGAAAACGAACAATTGTCTTTGTTCTTGCAGAGTATGTTCCAAGCTTTAGTAGATCAGTGGTTTTCAAACCTATCCTGGAGGCACCCCAGCCCTGCATATTTTGTGTCTCCCTCATTTATCACACCTGATTCAACTCATCAGCTCGTTAGTAGAGACTGCAAGAACAAAATTGGGTGTCTATAATAAGGGAGACATAGGCCATGTCCACACAAATACATTTTCATTTGAAAACATATATAGCCCCGTTTCCACCAAAATTACCCGGAACAATTTGTACCAGGAACTTTTTTTACAGGAACTTTTCTCCCCCCAGACCTGCAGCTGTCTGCGTTTCCACCGCGATCTAAAGTACCGTGAAGATTAGGCAGATTAGTCCGGTGATGTAGGACTGCGCGTGACTGCTCCTCCAAGTCAGTGACGGACAGTAATCATTTTTGCGCGACACTATAGCCACGTTTACAAGCACACTTTTTTTTCATTCCGATTGAAAGATTTAGTGGACTGTTTACATGAGACCTTATCTAAACCGATCTGGTGTTTACATGTGATGACTTTCAATCTGAGGACTAATACAGTATTATATAAGCTATTATTATTTGTTGTAAAGTGTAATAATCATCTCAGAAAAAAATCAATTCTTCTGTCAGGCGCAGTTAAAGTAAAAACTGCCTGGGGCAATATACGCTGTGTCATTACTCCAACATTATCTTCATAACTTACGAAATAAAAAGTTTACCCCTCAGAAAAATGAGCTTTCCTCTCTGGTCAACATGAGCGCGGAGCGCGCTGTCACGTCATGTAAGGACGCACACTCTAAAGTAATCGGTCAGGTCGTTTACATGGTGAAAAACAGACTGTAAAAAAATTAATAACGAGTATTGAAGAGATTCAAGCTGTGCTGCTTTTGCTGGTTATGTATAACGTTAGGTTTACTAAAGAGGAAATTAACAACGACAGAAAAGAGCACTAATATGCAGATTCAGCAGCATATTCAGAAAGCTTGTAACGCTAGATTTAAAATGACAATGTATATTATTATCAGCTATTACGGGCATTGCACGTGAGATGGCTGAGACGAACGCGCGCCATCAGACAGAGAGCAAGACTGATATTTACTGAACGCAGACCGAACCTCGCAAAAGACTTTTAAAAATGCCGGTTGAAATAAAATGCTGCGTGAGCTCAACCTATCAGCACGTTCAGCGCCCAAGTCCCGCCCTCGAAAGTTCCTGAACTTTGAAAAAGTACTACCTCGCGAGCAGGGCCGTTTGGAGGGGGAAATATTTACCCGGAACTTCATTTAGACCCTGCGGTCGAAACACACCGAGTACCACCCAAAGTTCCTGCGGTAAAGTTCCTGTGGTGGAAACGCTCTCCAAAACGGATAAATTTGAAAACGCCCTCTTCGCGTCGTAGTGTGGACTGTGAAAGCGGAGGCTTTTTAATACGATGACGCATTTTTAGCCATGTGATGCAGTCATATGACCAATTCAGCCAAGATGGTGAACGACACTGTACAGCAGTTGTTTTGTATGCTTTCTGTTTTGTCAGCCTTGTTAAATATTATTGTCAGTTTGTACATACTGTTAAAAAACTCATTTTCTCGACATTGCCGCAAAATTTCAAAGAGTAAATAAACGAGTAGCGGAAATGACGCAAGCGTCTTCGATTTGCTCATGCGCAGTACGGGGATGTAAGCGCTTTCAGACGTTTCAGTGCTGATGAACGTTTTTTGGAAAACGATTGAAAATGATAGTGTGGACGCGGAGCGTTTTTAGACGAAATCTCCGTTTTTAAATGTATCCGGATTAGTGTAGACGTTGGGTGCTTTCACATCTCTAGTTCGGTTCATTTGGTCCGAACCAAGGGCAAACAATTATACATTGTTGCATTTTTCAGCTTTTTTAGTTCCTTTTCACACCACACTGATTGCTTCGGTCCGAACCAGTTGAAACGAACCAAAACTCAGGCACGTGACAACATCCACATCACTCATTGGCCATGGCGTATTTCCTAAACTGCTTTTCGATTGGTCAGAATTTAGGTGTGGAAAAATTCCAACAGAAGAGGCAAAGCCAGCAAACTATAATAACACTATGGAGAGACGACTGCGGGCTGGTTTTGTCCCTGGCCATAATTTACTACACTGTGTGTATTTACCAATACCCAAACAACACATTTCTATAATGAAGCGCGGATGCGACATGAAAACAACGCTCTAATGCACTGCAGACAGCGAGCGCGCATCGCTCGTCACTTCAAGAGGAGGCGTGCATTAATTATTCTTGACATGCTCATCTTCCCGAAAATATTTCCAACAATCTATCAGGTAATAATCTCATGCACAGCTAACTACGGCAGCTGGTTTAGTCCAAAAATGATCAGTACTTTTGCAGTTGGTTCTGTTCGAGGTCGGATCACGTTCTTACCACAAACAAACCGCTCCAGAGTTCGTTTGAAAGCGTACCCAGACCAGCTCTTCAAGGAGGTCTCGGTACGTTTGTTTGGTCCGCTTTTGGTGCGCACCCGAGTGCGATTGCTGCTTTCAGACCTGACCAAACGAACCGCACCAAAGAGGGAAACCAACTCTAGTAGGATTCAACCGAACTAAATGAGGCAGGTGTGAAAGCACCCGTAGACATACAAAATGCGCAGGGGAGGGGTGTCTCCAGGAAAGGTTACAAAACCACTGGTGTAGATGATCGAATACTTTTTTGGTTTGGTGTTGCCACCTCTCAAAGTCCTCCCTATAAATTATTTTCTTGATCCGCCCCTGGTGAGGAGCAGGGCTGCAGGTGCAGCGTCAGCGCCCCCTGGCTGTGGAGCTGCAGCAGCCGCACAAACTCCTCCGGCATTTTGTGCATTCGGGGGTGTGGGCGCAACAGATCGTAATAATGGTATGGAATCGGCCGCTCCTGCAGGTCGCTGTCGAACGGCCAGAATCCGTAAACGTGCACGTGCTCACACAGTTCAAGTGCAGTGCTGATCAAAAGAAAACCCGTGGAGAGGCGGACCTCCTGCAGGCCACGCCCCTTCCAGAACCGGTCCAGTGTCCGCAGGTAATAGGGGCTGAAGAACAACACCGGCTGCTGAGGTCTGATTGGCTGCAGGACTCTGAGTGCTCTGATCGACACTGATGTGCAGAATGTGTAGGCAAAGGCGGGAATAATGAGGGAGGCGTTTCCGTACACACTGACCCGCTCCACCAACGGATCCGGATTGGCCTCCAGGTTTTTGAATCTGCAGACACAGAGTTTTTAAGAAATGCTGCTAACTGTACACTAGATGATCATACAGGTGCTGCTTATATAATTAGAACATCCTCAAAAAGTGAAACTTGTTCATTATATTCATTCAGTTCACATAGACTGATATAGTTCAAACGTTTATTTCTTTTAATTTTGATGATTATAACGGACAACTAAGGAAAATCCCAAATCCCTCAGAAAATTAGAATATTACTTAAGACCAATACAAAGAAAGTATTTTTAGAAATCTTGGAAAAGTATGAACATGAATAGTATGAGCATGTACAGCACTTAATACTTAGTTGGGGGTACTTTTGCCTGAATTACTGCAGCAATGCGGGTTGCTCAGGTTGCTCAGATAGTGGCCTTCAGCTCTTCTGCATTGTTGGGTCTGGCATATCGCATCTTCCTCTTCACAATACCCCATAGATTTTATATGGGGTTAAGGTCAGGCGAGTTTGCTGGCCAATTAAGGGCGTTTTCACACCTGAAAGTCCGCACCAAGGTCCGAACCAAAGTTTGTGTTTGGACATTTGGTTCTTTTTAGTTTGCTTTCACATTGCAGTTATGCGAGCGCACCAAAGAACTTTACACTAGCACTGGCGTCCTGTCGTCATCATCTATGTGGGCTGCATCTGAACATTGATTGGTTTGTTAGCGGACGAGCGTCTGACGTCAGTGTGTTGTCAATTCAGCGGCTAACTTTGACAAGAATGAATGAACAGACCCATCGTTGCCAATACTGTTAATATTATGGCATTACTATCTGCAGCACCAACTATACTCGAGGCAAATCCACCAAATGAATGTCCTCGCTGTGCAAACATTTTATCGGCGCCGACAGAAAAGGAGGAGCTCCTAGAAGATAGGCTTTTTAGCCAAACAATGTATTTGATTTTATAGTTATGATTAAATATTATAATGTTATTTTTAAATTTCATCTAGGCTATATTGGTTATGAAACGTGCACAGATGTGCAATATATGTCAAAGACATCGAGTCAGAAATAATTTTGACCACTTCATTAAGATTTGTTTTGTAGAAAGCTTTGTATTTTGTATCTTCATTGTTTCATCATTTGCCTTCATCAAACCGTGAAGGAGTGATCATTTGCGTTGCACATGAACTGGAGCGGTCTCATAAATATACCGAAACTCAGCATACAGGCTACTTCTCAGAGCACGCTGTTCACGCAAGCTGACATGACTACACAAGCGGTTCTGTTTAAAATGCTGCGTGCTCCATCACTGCATGTGCTGTGAGTTTAATCTGTGTTTTTTCACTAATCCTACACCAGAACTTCCTGTAAATGCTCTGAAAGTCCGAACTATACAGAAAATGCTTTCACACAAGAAACAAACCGAACCTTTGTTCTGTTTGGTCCGGACAGAGACTACCTCTTTTCGTCGGACCAAATTTCATCTGTTTGGTCCGGACCATGGTCCGAGGGAGGTTTCACACCTGTCATTTTGGTTCGTACCAAACTGAAAAGTTTGAAAATCCGGACCAAACAATGTAGGTGTGAAAGCACCCTAAGAACAGGGATACCATGGTCCTTAAACCAGGTACTGGTCGCTTTGGCACTGTGAGCAGGTGCCAAGTCCTGTTGGAAAATGAAATCTGCATCTCCATAAAGTTGGTAAGCAGCAGGAAGCATGAAGTGCTCTAAAACTTGGACCCCAAACCATCACTGACTGTGGAAACTTTACACTGGGCCTCAAGCAACATGGATTGTGTTCCTCTCCTTTCTTCCTCCAGACTCTGGGACCCTGATTCCCAAAGAAAATACAAAATTTACTTTCAACAGAGAACTTTTTGTCTTTAGCCTAGGCAAAACGCTTCTGACGCTGTCTGTTGTTCAAGAACGATTTGACACAAGAAATGCGACAAACCTATGTCTTGCATACGTCTGTGTGTAGTGGCTCTTAAAGCACTGACTCCAGCTGCAGTCCACTCTTTGTGAATCTCTCCCACATTTTTGAATGGGTTTTGTTTCACAATCCTCTCCAGGGTGCTGTTATCCCTATTGCTTTTACACTTTTTTCTACCACATCTTTTCATTCACGTCACCTCTATTATTAATGTGCTTGGACACAGAGCTCAGTGAACAGCCAGCCTCTTTTGCAATGACCTCTTGTTTCTTCCCCTCGTTTGCAAGGTGTCAGTGGTCATCTTTTGGACAACTGTCCAGTCAGCAGTCTTCCTCATGATTGTGTCGCCTACAGAACTAGACTGAGAGACCATTTAAAGGCCTTTGCAGGTGTTTTGAGTTCATTAGCTGATTAGAGTGTGGCACCAGGTGTTCACAATATTCAGATTTTCTGAGATACTGAATTTGGGATTTTCCTTAGTTGTCAGTTATAATCATCAAAATTAAAAGAAATAAACATTTGAAATATATCAGTCTATGTGTAATGAATGAATATTTTTTTGCAGTTTAACCAGAGTATAAATTTTATGTAATTACAATACATCTTTAAGAAAACAATACAATCTGAACAGGACCTGCATATAGTATTTTCATTTAGAGTATATAGGGATGCCAGTAATGGCGAATTAATGTGTTTTTGAGTAAAGTGGGAGTTAAGGCCCTTTCACACTGGACGCGATTTTGACGCGCGAATGATTCGCGCGATGGTTTTATTTTTTGATCAGCTGTGTGTGTAATGAGCTCTTCCACACCAAACGCGAATGTTCTAGGTCGAAAAAACAGCATTTTTTTTTCCTGCTTCGATGTCGATTTTTTTTACTTTCGCGGAGACAGAAAAGGCTTCAACCAATCACATACACGGAGACAAAGGTGACGTCACAGCAACAATGACAGACCTTCTTATTGCTTGTGTGTCTACTCATCCCTTTTTGTTTGATAAAACAAACAAAAATTATAAGGACAACGACATGAAAGACAATGTGTGGCATAGCATTGCCAGCCAACTCGGATATCATGACTGTGAGTATGTTGTGTGTTCGTTATTTGTTGTGTTGTTGAAGGCTAGCAGGCTAGACAACATTTGGGATAGAAAGCTAACACAGAGAGCATGTTTACTTTATAATAAGGAAACAAAATGTAGTGAAACTATCTAGGGCTGCTTGTACGATACTATACATTACAAAACGCACTGTGTTTTAGTTAGATGCAAAAAAAACTGTGGAAAAATCTCAGGGACACCTATGTAAGAAAAAGGAGAGAGGAAAAGGAAACTAAAAGTGGACAGGCTGGAAAACAGAGGAAGAGGTGGAAGTACATGGAGTGCATGAACTTCCTTGAGGCTTCTACTTCTTTCAGGAGGTAGCTGTAGCCTGTTAATTCAGATGAATAAACTACCCCCCCAACCCCCAATATATCTGAAATACAGCGATGAAGTTGTATTGTTTGTATAATGAGGTGGCACAGGAAAGTTTACAGAATGCTTTTGAACAGGGTCTGCAGCAATCTTGAGGAGGATCAGGTGATTGATGATGCAGGTCAGGGCACATCTGAGAGTGAGGGAGAGCATTCCTCTCCACCTCCTCAGAAAAAAAAAATCTAAGGACTTTTTTGAGGATTATTTATTGAGGAAAGAGCCCAGGGAGGAGAAGAAAGTCAGGGAGCGAGAGGAGAATAATGACACATATCATTTTTAATGAGCCTGGCCCCAGCCATGAGAAGACTGCCGTCAGAGCGGCAGTCCTGGCTAAAAATTAAATTTCAACAAATGGTTTATGAGGCGGAGTTTAGCCTTCCATCTATATCCACATACACTGACCTATAAATGATTCTTTTTTAAATATTGTGTTATCGTTTATTCTTATTTTGTGTCCTTATAGTAATAATTTCAACAAATAAATAGAACCCCAAATCAGAAAAAGTTGGGACAGTATGGAATGTGCAAATAAGTGATTTCTAAAATTACTTTGACTTGTATTTCATTGCAGACAATATGAACACAAAATATGTCATGTTTTGTCTGGTCAACTTCATGTCATTTGTAAATATGCATCCTTTCCTGTCATTCAGACCTGCAACACATTTCAAAAAAAGTTGGGACAGTAAAGCATTTACCACTTTGTAATGTTGCCATTCCTTTTCACAACACTTAAAAGACGTTTAGGGACTGAAGACACCAAGTGATGAAGTGTTTCAGGTGTAATTTTGTCCCATTCTTCCTGCAAACAAGTCTTAAGGTGGGCAACAGTACGGGGTCTTCGTTGTCGCATTTTGTGCTTCAAAATGTGCCACACATTCTCTATTGGAGACAGGTCGGGACTGCAGGCAGGCCAGTCAAGTACCCGTACCCTCTTCCTCCGCAGCCAGGACTTTGTAATGTGTGCAGAATGTGGTTTTGCATTGTCTTGTTGAAATATGCATGGACGTCCCTGGAAAAGATATCTTCTTGAAGGCAGCATATTATGCTCCAAAATCTCGATGTACTCTTCAGCATTAATGGTGCCTTCACAGAAGTGCAAGTTACCTTTGCCAAGGGCACTGACACAACCCCATACCATGACAGACCCTGGCTTTTGGACTTGTTGCTGGTAACAGTCTGGATGATCCTTTTCTTCTTTGGTCCGGAGCACACGGCGTCCATTCCTCCCAAAAAATACCTAAAATACTGATTCATCTGACCACAGTACACATTTCCACTGTGTGATGGTCCATCCCAGATGCCTCCGAGCCCAGAGAAGTCGACGGCGCTTCTGGACACTGTTAACATAAGGCTTCCTTTTGGCACAGTACAGTTTTTACTGCCATTTGTGGATGTAACTACGTATTGTGGTACTTGACAAAGGTTTGCCAAAGTAGTCCTGAGCCCATGTGGTGATATCGCTTCTAGATGTATGACGATTCTTGATGCAGTGCCGCCTGAGGGATCGGAGATCGGTTGTTCAGCTTAGGCTTGCGGCCTTGTCCTTTACGCACTGAAATTCCTCCAGATTCCTTGAATCTTGTAATTATGTTATGCACTGTTGAATGTGAAATATCCAAATCTCTTCCTATCTTTCTTTGAGGAACATTGTTTTTAAACATTTCAATTATTTTCTCACGTATTTGTTGGCAAACTGGCGATCCTCGGCCCATCTTTGCTCCTAAAGGATTAGATCTTTCTTGGATGCTGCTTTTGCACCAAATCATAATTTCAATCACCTGTTGACATCACCTGTTTCAAATCACATCATTATTTAACCCTTTTACCTCATTACTAGCCCTAAATTGCTCCTGTCCCAGCTTTTTTTGAAATGTGTTGCAGGTCTGAATGACAGGAAAGGATGCATATTTACAAATGACATGAAGTTGACCAGACAAAACATGAAATATTTTGTGTTCATATTGTCTGCAATGAAATACAAGTCAAAGTAAATTTAGAAATCACTTCTTTCTTTTTTTATTTGCGTTTTCCAAACTGTCCCAACTTTTTCTGATTTGGGGTTGTAATAATCAAGACATTGGAGTTTTTTCACTGGCTTCAAAGGTTTTAAATTATCAAAGTACAAATATTAGCACATATTTTTCATGTCGCTTTTTCTTTACGCGTCCTGTGTGAAAGGGCCTTAAGAATGATTTTATTTAAAAACGGCAATCATTAAAAATAAGAATCTGAGAGTGTGTGAGAACACTGACCGAATCTGACTGGGGTTGATGGTTATCAGATCTGTCTTCAGCCCAACATCACTGTCATTAATAGCTGCCAAATTAAATCTGCAGGAGAGAGAAGACTTCACATTAACATGAAGAATGGATGACTACAGATGGATGTGGTCAGTGAGTGAGCAAGGAATGATGGGATGTGTTTACCGTATGACGAAGTCTGCGCTGTCAATCTCATTCCCACAGCTGCTGTTTTTCAGAATCCCACCGCTGCCGACCACAGCACACCGACCCAGATGACGACCGGACCAGGGGAAGTCCTGCACACACACACACACACACACACACACACACACACACACACACACACTAAGCCCCTAAACCTACATATCATAGGAAACATTCTGCATTTTTACTTTCTCACAAAAAAACAAACAATAAAAATACGATTTAATATGTTTATAAATCCATTTACATTGTTGCTGATCTCAGGTTTATATTACATTGTGGGGATATTTGGTTCCCACAATGTAATATAAGTACACACACGCACACATACACACATAAACACACACCTCGGGCAGCATACTGTGAAGTGCTTCATTTATTGTGTATGTTTTTATTGCACTTGTTTCATATTCGATGGATTGATTGATGGCTGTGTTGCGTTTGGTGAGGATGAATGATTCTGTGGCGTTACAACAAAACTGCAGCCTGAGTCTGTCATAAACACAGAGAGAGAGAGAGAGAGAGAGAGAGAGAGAGAGAGAGAGAGAGAGAGAGAGAGAGAGAGAGAGAGAGAGAGAGAGAGAGAGAGAGAAGGGGAAGAGTTTATGAAGAATTTCCTGTCATATGACACACTTCAGTTTTCAAAGAGTTATTGTCTGAAGAGTTTAAACATCTTGTCGTTTTCTCACAACATTTAAAACCAAATCCAATCTTCAAACTACATTTAAAGAAAAAAAAACTCTTCTGGCAAAATAAACATTCAGCTCAAAACAATTTAATCTGTTCTGAAAATCAATCATACACGTCAATATATAAACACTACACATCATTCATTAGACATTACATTAAAAGAATGCTGATCTCTACTATAGCAATCGTAAATAGTAATCAGAAAATATTGTATACTGTGTATGTATGTTCAGTGCTGCAATGTATTAAATAACAAAGAACACTGCAAAAAAATGCTCTTATTTAGTTTTTTTTTTTTTAAATTTTGTAAAATTACATTAGATATTTGTTCTTGTTTTCTTGGGGAAAATATCAAAATGAAGAGAGTTTTTGAGGAAAATAATCTTATTTCTGATTGGGACGGAAACAAGAAACAAGTTTATTTTTCTCACCCCATTGCAGATCATTTTGCCTGTTTTAAGCAAAAACTCACTTCATTTTGATTTTATTTTCAACAAAACAAGAAAAAAATTCTTGTGTCGTTTTACTGATCTAGTAAATGCAGCTTGATTTAAGAATTATTAGATATTAGACTAGAATTATTAGATTATTAATTAATAATTAGATTAATTATTAAGAATTATTAGACTAGAAACAAGACAACATGACTGAGTAAGAAGAGCATTTTTGCAGTGCATCCTGGATGTGGGGTACTAAACTAGCAGTGTAAATATTTAATACGTATCAAACCTGAAAAATAAGAGGCTAGCAGATCAAAGAAAGCTGGAAGTGAAGCTCCATGATCTTCGAGTTAGATATGAAAATACCTTCAGATGAGCCATTGGCACAAATCAAAACTGCAAGAACTTCTCTTGAAGCCATTCTTACAAAAAAAGCTAAGAAATCATTATTATGCAAAGCAACGTATGTATAAATTTGCTAATAAACAAAATAAATATATAGCCAACTTTTTACCGAGGCTCCTTCAGGCTCAAATCATCTCTACTTTGAAAGACAATGCTGGAAATATATGTCATGATAATCAAGCAATTAATAGAGTTATTTGGAGTATTATTTAAAGCTACACTGTGTAACTTTTTTAGTTTATTCTTAGCTAAAAACACTGTTCAAAAATATATGTGCTCATTAATGTATATTTACTTCTTTCAAGTAATAAAGTATTCTTGTAAGTTTATAATATACCATTGAAAACACATACGGGTGAGGGGTTCGGATGCCGGCCGCCATGTTGCTCCTCCATCTTGAAAGTACAGTAGCCAAAGAGGGACATACCCGTAAATTCAAGCTTCGCCTTTCGCGTTTTAACACTCGATGGCACCGTGTCGAATGTGAAGAGGGGGATTGCCGTGTTAATCTTGGACTAAACCGGCCACCGTAGGAGTTAAAACGAAATCAGAACTGAGAGGAACAGAAACTAATATTCACTGGAGCTTTAGAGAACTCTACTCTTTACAATTGGAGTCCGATCCAAGTGAATTACTAACTAATTGCTTTGCTAATTTATCTGAGGAGCAATAGCAAGTTCTTAAAAGATTATTTTTCTTACCCCACTGGCAGATTATATTGATTATTTTAAGCAAAAACTCTTAAGTTTTAGTTATTTTTTCCCAAAACAAGACAATAATTTTTCATTTGTCTAGTAAATGTTTCTTAATTTAAGAATTGTATGATATTTTGACTAGAAACAAGACAAAAATAAGTAAAAAAAGCATTTTTTGCAGTGTATAGATCAGATGGGCTTTGTTAAGGGAGCTCTTCATCCCATAATATTAGTTGGTTACTGTTGAATTGGCCATGAATGGTCAATAATTGGTTGAAAGAGAAAAGAACTATAAAAGCCACAAGAAAAGAAAACTTCTCCCGGGAGAGAATTGACCTGGAGAGGAAGACAAATGTTCCCCCTCATTGAACAGATGAAGAGATCAAATGGCTGTGTGATATATGCCATTAAAAATCTTATGTTGCAGAGTGAACTTGAATGAGCAAATTGTGAAATGTTCAAACTGCAGGAGAAGTTCAGAACTCTAGACACGTATAAGGAGACCCAGTCTTGCCCGGCAGAAAATGTTGAGTTTCTTTTATGATCCTATAGATGTTGTGTAATCTATTGTTTGCTAGATATGCAATGATTGCTTAAAACATTTAACTCCTATTGCATCATATGGAGAATTGGGGTTTAGCGTTTTGTAAATGTGCTGAGAAGAAAAGGGAAGTTCAACCTAGCTATCAGGCCTATATCAGGAACTGGTAGTTTCAGAAGAACAGGGAAGTTTTACCAAACTGCCAGACATATATTAGAAGCTGGTAGTTTTAGAAAGGTGTGTGTTATATACACTCACCTAAAGGATTATTAGGAACACACACTAATACTGTGTTTGACCCCCTTTCGCCTTCAGAACTGCCTTAATTCTACGTGGCATTGATTCATTAAGCTGCTGAAAGCATTCTTTAGAAATGTTGGCCCATATTGATAGGAGAGCATCTTGCAGTTGATGGAGATTTGTGGGATGCACATCCAGGGCACGAAGCTCCCGTTCCACCACATCCCAAAGATGCTCTATTGGGTTGAGATCTGGGGACTGTGGCGGCCATTTTAGTACAGTCAACTCATTGTCATGTTCAAGAAACCAATTTGAAATGATTCAAGCTTTGTGACATGGTGCATTATCCTGCTGGAAGTAGCCATCAGAGGATGAGGACATGGTGGTCATAAAGGGATGGACATGGTCAGAAACAATGCTCAGGTAGGCCGTGGCATTTAAACGATGCCCAATTGGCACTAAGGGGCCTAAATTGGAAAAATGTTGCCTGGTCTGATGAGTCTCGATTTCTGTTGAGGCATTCAGATGGTAGAGTCAGAATTTGGTGTAAACAGAATGAGAACATGGATCCATCATGCCTTGTTACCACTGTGCAGGCTGGTGGTGGTGGTGTAATGGTGTGGGGGATGTTTTCTTGGCACACTTTAGGCCCCAAGGGGCCTTAAGTGTGCCAAGAAAACATCCTTATTTAGTTCTTTTTGTGCACAAAAACTATTCTCATCTCTTCATTAATGATTGTAGAGCCGCTGTAGTGAGATGGGCTTTGTAACGACGTCTTTAGTGCCTTTATGGGTCTTGAGAGAGGAAATGACATTGGTGTCAATGAAGGCCTTTCTGAGCCATCGGATTTCAACACTAATATCTTCATCTGTGTCTAAAGATGAACAAAGGTCTTATGGGTGTCAAAGGACATGAGGGTAAGTAATTAACGACAGAATTTTCATTTTTGGGTGAACTAACCCTTTAATGTTATTAATCACTCAGGTCTCTCTGCAAAGGTAATCTCATTAGATGCTGAGAAGGCATTCGATTGGGTTAAGTGGTCATATTTATTTTCCGTGTTTGGTCATTTTAACTTGGGAAACACTTAAATGGGTCCAAATTTTAGATACACTCCCAACTTCCTGCCTTGTCACAAACGGCACCCGATTATCTGAATTCGTCTCTTCTCAAGGCACCAGACGAGGGTGTCCACTGTCACTATTATTACTTGTTTTGGCTATTGACCCAGGCCAGTAGCAATTTGTCATCAGAGAAGACTCTGATATGGAAAATGATCTATAACATCTCTCTTAATGCGGATGATGTTTTAATCTATCTAGACTCACTGCAGAATTCTTTTACCAAATGAATAGATTGCATCTCTGAATTTGGTGCCTTCTCTGGACATTAAATTATTTTTGCGTTCTTTGGGCTTGGATGTCTTTTTTGTTGTTGTTTAAGTGGTCTTCCTGTGGTTTTACATATTTGGGCATAAAGATTTCACCTAATTTGGATTGCCTTTACAAATTAAATGTTACCCCGACTATCTATATGTGGCAAGGGGGGCGTGGTTCAGCGAGGTCTGCAGCGGGAGAGAGAGCCGCGGGACGAGCGGTAAGTGAGTGGGTTGGACGCAGATTAATAACACCTGTCTCTTGTTCCAGTAATGAGCGCGGAGACGGGATAAAACACCAGCGGAACCAGAGACCAGGGAGAGAGAGAGTTCGGACGGTTGATGCCAAACCCCCACAGAGACTGAGTTACCGGAAGCCGGAAGTGCCGACCCGGAAGTGATCGTGTGTTTATGTGAATCCACACCGCAGTGTGTGTTATTGAAAGTTTGAGTTAATAAACAAGCATCAACCGTCTAGCCGACCCCCGTGTCCTCTTCCTTCCTCATACTATCGAACTTTGCTACACTGGTGCCGAAACCCGGGAAGGAAGTAGGACAGCGCCGCCGCCATGACAACGCCCTCCGCCTCGCCATTTGCGGATGTCATCAACTCCCTCGCGGTCCTCCACCAAGAACACCACCAGGCGTTGCTGGACCTTCGGACCGAACAGGAGCGCCGCTTCGAGGCGATCGTCCAAGGCCAGCAAGAGGACCGCGAGCGGTTCCGGAGCTGGATGGACCGGGAGGTTCGCGCCGAGGCCGCCGGGCGGGCCAGCGCACCGGTTCACGTGCCCCTCCAGAAGATGGGGCCGGAAGACGACCCGGAGGCCTTCGTGGATCTATTCCAGAAGGCAGCGGAGGCCTGCGGGTGGCCCCGGGCACAGTGGCCGGTGCGCCTCATCCCCCTACTATCCGGCGAAGCCCAGGCGGCCGCGCAACAACTACCGGTCGCGAACCTCCTGGACTACGACGACCTGAAAAGGGCCATCCTTCAGCGGGTCGGCCGGACCCCGGAACAACACCGACAGCGTTTCCGGTCCCTGGAGTGGGGTGAGTCCGGTCGACCCTTTGCATTGGCCCAACAGCTCCGGGACGAGTGCCGCAGATGGCTTCTGGCCGCCGGCAGCGACGTGGACCATGTTGTCGATCTGGTGGTGCTGGAGCAATTTATCACTCGGCTTCCCAGGAAGACCGCCGAGTGGGTCCAGTGCCACCGGCCCACGTCGCTGGAGACGGCCATCAACTTGGCGGAGGACCACCTGGTGGCGTGCCCGGGGGTCGGCGAACCCCCATTAACTTCTCCCTCTCTCTCTCCCCCCTCTCTCTCTCTCTCTCGCCCTGTCCCTCTCCCCAGGTCCCGCCCTCCAGGCCCTCCTCGCGTCCCCCCCAGAGGCCGGGGTGGGATGGGCCTTGGACCGTCTGGGAGTTCGCGGGCCCCGCCCAGGGGGGCGGGGCCGCTGGGGGCTGGTAGTGACAATGGCTCTGGTTCCGCCCCCTTTCCGCGCTCATCCTCCAACCCACTCCCCGCCGCCGGGGCAGCGGGTAGGCCTGGGCTGGCCTGCTGGCGGTGAGGCGATCCGGATCATTTTGTGGACCGATGTCCGATGATGGACATCGGAACAATGATCCGGATCCCGAACGTCCAGCGGACCACCCCCGATCAAGCAGGAGAGTACCAAATTCCTGTGAGTATCAAGGGGGGTACATATCAGGCCTTGGTGGATTCAGGATGTAACCAAACCTCGATCCATCAAAGCCTGATGCAGCCTGGGGCATTGGATACAAGCCGCATGGTTAAGGTGCGGTGTGTGCACGGGGATGTGGTGGAATACCCGGTTGTCCCGGTCACGATACAGTTTCGGGGGAAAAAGCATAGTATAGAGGTGGCGGTTAGTCCACACCTCCGGCATCCGCTAATTCTGGGGACAAATTGGCCCGCCTTTTCGGCGTTATTGGGGTCGTTATGCGCGGATGCCGCTTGGGAGAAGAAGGCGAGGAGGGGGGCGGCGCGAGTGCAGCTTGGGGAGACTGAGACGGGACCCTTGGGGACAGCTTCAGCGGAACCGAGCGGGATCGAGAGACTGATTCTCTCGGACCGCGATGACTTTCCGCTGGAGCAGTCACAAGATGAGACCCTCAAAAATGCCTTCCAACAGGTCCGATCGATTGACGGTCAGTCTCTCCAACCTGCCTTGCCTGTCTCGTATCCATATTTTGCCATAATCAAGGATCGGTTGTATCGAGTGACCCAAGACACTCAGACAAAGGTAGATACAACCCAGCTGTTAGTACCAAAGAGCCGCCGGGAAATGCTTTTCCAGGCGGCTCATTCTAACCCAATGGCGGGCCACCTGGGACAGGCGGCCACGGTGAATCGTTTAATGACCCGATTTTTTTGGCCAGGCATTCATGACAATGTGCGCAGGTGGTGCGCGTCTTGTCCGGAATGTCAGTTGGTGAATCCACTGGCCGCCCCAAAAGCGCCATTGCGCCCCCTTCCATTAATGCAGGTCCCCTTCGAGAGAATTGCGATGGACCTCATCGGGCCATTAGAGCGATCCGCACGCGGACATCGTTTTGCGTTAGTTATCGTGGACTACGCAACACGATATCCGGAAGCAGTGGCTCTCCGCAACATCTCGGCGAAGAGTGTTGCGGACGCCCTGTTTCGTTTAATCTCCCGGGTGGGGATTCCGAGGGAAATCCTCACTGATCAAGGCACGGCGTTTATGTCACGCACGTTAAGCGAATTGTACGGATTATTGGGCATTAAATCCATTCGAACCAGCGTCTATCACCCACAAACAGACGGCTTGGTCGAACGATTTAATCGCACTCTTAAATCCATGATCCGTAAATTCGTACAGGAAGACGCCAAAAATTGGGATCGGTGGTTAGAACCCCTCTTATTTGCTGTGCGAGAGGTCCCGCAAGCCTCCACGGGGTTTTCCCCCTTCGAGCTTCTCTACGGTCGGCAGCCACGGGGGGTGCTGGACGTCCTACGAGAAACTTGGGAGGAGGGGCCTTCTGTGGCCAAAAACGAAATTCAGTACGTCATGGACTTGCGAACAAAACTCCACACCTTGGGGCGGCTATCTAGGGAGAATTTGTTGCAAGCCCAGGACCGCCAGAGCCGGTCATATAACAGGGGTACTGAACTACGCAAATTCACACCGGGAGAGAAAGTGCTCGTTCTACTCCCGACGTCGAGCTCAAAATTAATGTCAAAGTGGCAGGGGCCGTTTGAGGTCGCACGACAGATAGGAGAGCTCGATTATGAAGTGATACGATCCGATAGGAACGGGGCACGTCAAATATACCACCTCAACCTGCTAAAAAAATGGAATGAGGTGGAATCAGTGTTGTTGGCAACGGTGATCGGGGGAGAGGATGATCTCGGGCCAGAGGCGAGCATTAAAGCGCAATCAGTCGCGCTGGCCCCTGGGGGAGATCACCTCTCACCGTTACAACTCACTGATTTATCGAAATTGCAGGCGGAGTTCGCTGACGTGTTCTCGCCCCTACCGGGACGTACCGACTTGATTCAGCACCATATCGAGACCGAGCCGGGCGTGGTAGTTCGCAGCCGGCCGTATCGCTTGCCTGAACACAAGAAAAAAGTAGTTCAGGAAGAATTAGGCGCAATGCTCGACATGGGAGTAATCGAGGAGTCCAACAGTGACTGGGCGAGCCCGATAGTTTTGGTCCCCAAAACAGACGGCTCGGTCAGGTTCTGTGTGGACTACCGCAAGGTGAACGCTGTGTCGAAATTCGACGCGTATCCAATGCCGCGGGTTGAAGAGTTGCTTGATCGGTTAGGCACGGCTCGATTTTATTCGACACTGGACTTAACAAAGGGCTATTGGCAGATCCCCTTTTCTCCATTGTCCAAAGAAAAAACAGCTTTCACCACGCCGTTTGGATTACACCAATTTGTCACGCTTCCTTTCGGCTTGTTCGGGGCGCCCGCAACCTTCCAGCGACTCATGGATAGGATTTTGCGTCCCCATGCTGCATATGCTGCTGCGTACCTGGATGACATAGTGATTTATAGTCACGATTGGCAGCGGCATATGCAGCATGTGAGGGCGGTCCTGAGGTCGCTGAGGGGAGCGGGGCTCACGGACAATCCAAAGAAGTGTGCGATTGGGCGGGTGGAAGTAAGGTATCTGGGCTTCCACTTGGGTCATGGGCAGGTGCGTCCCCAAATTGATAAGACTGCCGCAATTGCAACCTGTCCGAGGCCCAAGACCAAAAAGGAGGTAAGACAGTTCTTGGGGCTGGCGGGATATTATAGACGGTTTATACCAAATTATTCGGACCTCACCAGCCCTTTGACTGATCTTACTAGAAAGGGGCTACCAGATACGGTCCAGTGGACGGAGCCGTGTCAACAGGCTTTTACCCAAGTGAAGGCTGCTCTATGTGGCGGGCCGCTTTTACACTCCCCTGACTTTTCTCTCCCTTTCTTGTTGCAGACTGACGCGTCGGACAGGGGGCTGGGCGCAGTCCTGGCCCAGGAGGTGGAGGGGGGAGAGCGGCCGGTGCTGTACATTAGCCGTAAGCTCTCCAAGAGGGAAGCTAAGTACAGCACCATAGAGAAGGAGTGTTTGGCCATCAGATGGGCCGTTCTCACTCTCCGCTATTACCTCCTGGGGCGGGAGTTCACTCTCTGTTCGGACCACGCTCCTCTCCAATGGCTCCACCGCATGAAGGATACCAACGCGCGGATCACCCGTTGGTATCTAGCTCTTCAGCCGTTTAAGTTCAAGGTGGTCCACAGGCCGGGTGCTCAGATGGCTGTGGCCGATTTCCTCTCCAGAAATGGGGGGGGGGGGGCTGCGTCGGAGCGAGTCGGGCGGTGGGGGTATGTGGCAAGGGGGGCGTGGTTCAGCGAGGTCTGCAGCGGGAGAGAGAGCCGCGGGACGAGCGGTAAGTGAGTGGGTTGGACGCAGATTAATAACACCTGTCTCTTGTTCCAGTAATGAGCGCGGAGACGGGATAAAACACCAGCGGAACCAGAGACCAGGGAGAGAGAGAGTTCGGACGGTTGATGCCAAACCCCCACAGAGACTGAGTTACCGGAAGCCGGAAGTGCCGACCCGGAAGTGATCGTGTGTTTATGTGAATCCACACCGCAGTGTGTGTTATTGGAAGTTTGAGTTAATAAACAAGCATCAACCGTCTAGCCGACCCCCGTGTCCTCTTCCTTCCTCATACTATCGAACTTTGCTACACTATATAACTATTCACTTTGTTAAGATGAACATAGGTTTTAGTGTCTGAGTTTTTTTTTCATAGGTGATGTAATGGAAAAAAGATAAGTTGATGACCTTTCATCAGCTTCAAAGTGTAATATTGACAGTAGACACATCTTTGCATAACCAAATACATAGCTTTGCATCAAAGCAGTTAAAATACCATCCAGATGGCCTCAGCCTGTCAACAAAAGAGCTGAACAAACTTTCATCTTCTCGGTCAGTACATAGTCATTTTTATAATATGCTGATAAGTTTGAACAAGGATCATTTGGGAGCAGAAGCAGATTAGGGACTGGTGTGTCAAACACACTCTTATTTAGCAGGAAATGCAGTTTAAAATATTGCACAGATTACATATTACTCCGGTTCCACTTCCCAGACACAAATTGAACCCCAATTTTTCCAGCCTATGCAATAATTGTAAGGTTGCTGATGGATTCTGGGCAGAGTTTGTCTAGAAGGGGATCAAATATGTTCATGTGCTTTACAATTAAGACCTAAGATCTGTTTATTGGGACTTACACTGGAACTCTCTTGTGCTTTTAAAGGGTCAGTTCACCAAAAATGAAAAATATGTCAATAATAACTTAGCCTAATGTGGTTGGACAGCCGTCATATTAGTGTTGAAATCCGATGGCTCAGAAAGGCCTTCATTGACACCAATGTCATTTCCTCTCTCAAGACCCATAAAGGCACTAAAGACGTCGTTACAAAGCCCATCTCACTACAGCGGCTCTACAATCATTGATGAAGAGGCCAGAATAGAGTTAGTGCGCAAAAAACACTAAATAACGACTTATATAGTGATGGCCGATTTCAGAACAAAGATTCGAACCGATTCATGAATCGGATCACCAAAGTCACGTGATTTCAGTAGTTTGACACTTTCAAATTCTGTTACATTGTGCCCGAAAAAGTTTTTAACTCAAAAAAATATTTTATGATGCTGTTCATCTTGATTTAACACCATTATATCAGGTTTCTGGTTACTGCCATTAAAGGGGTGTAAGTAATATTTCTAAGTAATAGAAATTCTAAGTAATATTACTTACTAGAACCACTTATTTTTTAAGTAAATTGCACTGGCGATACTCATCTATAGATTGTAACTTTCACTCAGATACCCATTGCATCCAATTACAAAACCCAAGTGAACATTGCTGATATTTCTGAGTTTTGCATGATGCCCCCAGAATGCATTGTGGCATGAAGCATGTCACCATTGTTGAGATTCATAGGCTGAACCTTGATATCTGTGTGTGAGAAAAGCTTGCAGGAGTTCAAAGTGCTGTACAGTCTGTTATAAAATGTATTCAACTTTTCTGGTTAAAACTGTGCTGGATCTTTTCTAGAATAAAACAAGGTTAATAGTATATTGCTCATACTCAGGTATAAGATCTGTGAATTAAGCCACTACACAGTGATCATATTCTGATCATCAAGTGGCCGGCAGCATCTGATTGTGTTTTCTCTGCTTTTCTTGCCATAGCAAACGCAGATAGAGCAGTGAGAGAAACACTAACATTAAAAAGTCATCAACTGACTTGTAACCGGTGTGGCGCTGAAGCAGATGGCTGCTTGAAATAACGTCTCCAGACCGGTTGATTGTAATCCCCTCGAAAATACACTTGGGAAGTTTAAAATCAACTGAAATTTAACATGGAAGGGGAGAAGCCAAAAAGGGTTAAAAATAAGACAGGCTCTAAACGGGAAAAAGGAGAAATAACCGAAGATATTGACGGCGGCGAAGACGGCAGTGGAAATAATGGCGACGCAGGAAAAGCTAACGAAGCAGTGGCTAGCTCCGGTATACAGGCAATTCGAGACGAATTACGAGCTTTTAGAGCGGACTTCAAAAGTGATATGGGTGCATTTCGACTCTCGCTTCAGGATGACATGCAGAATCAGTTGAACGATTTTAGAGAAGAAATAAATCAAAAATTTAAAGACTTCTCTGGCGAATTGCAAACTAAGAACAGCAGAGTGAGGGAAGCAGAACAACGCATGGCCGACATGGAAGAATGGAATGTGGAGGCAAGTAACACACTCCTTGAAGTGTTGGAGAGTCAGGATGCTCTGCAAACAAAGATAACCGACATAGAAGCTCGCTCTAGACGGAACAATCTCCGTATCTACGGAGTCCCGGAGGAATCCGAGGGAAGCAACATACTAGTTTGTGACGAGGCTTATAAAGTCTGCTATCCATGGAAACGGAGATTTGAATACAGCCCTGCCACAGAGCACTTGCACCAAAGCCTCCCCGTGATGCACCACCCAGATCGCTGGTTCTCTGCTTCCAAGAGTTTAAAGTGAAAGAACAAGTACTGCAGACTGCATGGAAAAAGAGAGAGGTTCGGTTCGAAGGAAAGAGGATTTATTTCGACTCGGACTACCCTCCAGAGATACTGAAAAAGAGAAAGGAATATGTGGAGATTCTGAAGGAGCTCAAATCCAAGGGGATTCGGTTTCACACTCCATACCCAGCAAAACTGAGAGTGTTCTTTGAAAATGGTACCAAAACCTACGAGAATGCAGCAGAAGCAGTTAAAGACCTGAAGAAGAAAGGATTCTCGCTTGATAACTTCAAGGAACCTGAACCAAAACAGCGAAGACTTGCACCGTGGGGAAAGAACAGGTGCAAATCGACGCCGCCAAGCACACGTGGATCAAGAACGGATACGGGAGAAGTTACGAAGCTTTCAACGTGTCACTCCGGGATTAACTGATATGGATGCTTGATAGTATAGAATTGAATGTTCGATCAGGATATCTGTGGCGGAAAAAAAAACCAGGAACCTTTAAGACAACGCATCCTGATGAGCGATATTGAGCAGTATCTATATTAAGGTAGACCTCCTTTGGCATATCTAATCCCGAGAAAATTCTTTTTACAAGTCTTAAATAAAAGGATTAATATCTCGTTAACTTATTTCCATTTAATCTAGGTTAAATATTATTATTTATTTATTTGTATTTTTTATTTTATTTATTCAAATTTTACTGAGCCTGTTTGATTCTAATATTTAAACCGGTTAAGTGGGAACGGTTTAGAAATTGGCGGTGCATCGAATATTTTGTGAGTATCTTCATTCGCACTGATGAGAGGCCCTTGACGGACACAAGGATTTCCTCTCAAATTGAGGACCTACTTTAAATCTCGGACTTGGAAGTCTTTTTTTCCTTTTCTTTTTTCTATTTTCTTTTTCTTTTACTTTACTGTTCTCGCTGTTACGATTGTTCATTGTTCATTTTGTTTAGGTTATCATGGGAAATGTTATTCAAAGTTATGCGTATTGAAACAAATAAATGCATAGTCAGGAATATAAAATAATTACACTTAATGTTAATGGGCTACATAATCCGATGAAAAGGAGCAGAATTATTGCAAAAATGAAACGAGAAACAATACAGGTAATTTACTGGCAAGAGACCCACATACCTCCACAAGAACATGAGACACTAAAGAAACTTGGTTTTCAAAATACTTATTACTCATCTCATAAATCAGGACGCAGAAGGGGAGTGGCCATCCTGATTTCTAATAAAGTGAATTTTGAATCTGAAATTAAAGATAAAGAGGGAAGATATATCTTAGTTAAAGGCAAATTAGATAATAAAGAAGTAACGTTATTTAACGAATATGCTCCACCAGGAGACAATACATCCTTTATTAAGAAAATATTTGATTTAATAGCCACAGAATCCTAAGAAAACCCTTATATTTGGTGGGGATTTAAATGTGCAACTTCAGCCTCTACTGGATACAACTAATCCTTCCAAAAAGAAAAACTTAAATACTAAAATGGTTCAAAGAATGCTCAAAGAACTGGGTTTGTTGGATATATGGAGAGCATTGCATCCCAGGGAGAAACAATTTACATTTTATTCTGCAAGCCACTCTACATACTCAAGAATTGATTATCTATTTATGTATAACTCAGATAGACATACAATTAGAAATTGTAATATTGGACCCCCTTACGAAACAAAAATATATTGCCATATATTTGAAAACATCATGCAATATATTCACATATATGGGATTTAATATTTATATTTTCCAATATATTGCAATATATTGAAAGCGGCAATCATTTGTATATTTTGCAATATATTGCATGAATATATAATATATATATTATTCCAAATATATTTTAAGAAAATATGTTGGTAAATATATTTTCCTTTCGTAAGGGACTAAGGATGTATCAGACCACTCAGGAGTGTACCTTACTCTAAATTTAGATAATCAACAGAAACATACACTTTGGAGACTTAATACGAGTATCTTGAACGATACAGCGATAAAGAGGCAAATTGAGAATGAATTTGAAAGGTATCTTCAATTCAATGATACTGGGGAAGTATCTTCAAGTACACTGTGGGATGCCGCAAAGGCTGTAATTCGAGACAGAATTATTACTCTAACTGCTTTTCGTAAAAAAGAGAAACAAAAAATGTTATTATCCTTACAGGAGGAAATGAAAAACTTAGAGCTTAAACACAGCAAACAGAAGGACCCACAGATACTGATGCGATTACAAAAAGTTAAACAAGACCTAAATGGGATTTATGATGAGGAAATAGAAAGACAGATCAAATTTGCTAAACAAAGGTACTATGAAACAGGACCTAAAGCTATGAAACTTCTGTCCTGGAGGATAAGGAAACAGGCAAAAAATAAAATTTATGAAATTAGAAACCCTAAAACCCAACAGGTATGTAATAGATTAAAAGATATTCAAAAATCATTTGCATTATACTACAAAGATTTATATACTCAAAAAATTAGGGCCGATTCCCCAATTATAAAACATTTTTTTAGATTCTTTAGATCTTCCATCAATAGGGGAACAACAGAATAAAATATTGCAGGGTGAAATAACAATTGAAGAACTAAATTATGCCATATCAAAGTTAAAAGCAAACAAGACACCAGGCACAGATGGATATCCGGCTGAATGGTTCAAAATATTTAGACCCCAAGTAACACCTGTATTGCTCAACTGCTTTAATCATATCTTAAGAACAGGGAAAACGTCCCCGGTTACGTATGTAACCTTAGTTCCCTGAGAACAGGGAACGAGACGCTGCGTCAGCTGACGCTACGGGGAACGCCTTCAGCGTGACAGGTGTCTGAAATCGCTATCAAATCACAATCCTACTGACCGTCGGCAGCTGGTGATGTCATCACCGTGCGACCAGGAAGTATAAAAAGGCACCGTGCCAACATGACAACATCCGCTTCGTCTGAAGGGACTGTGGGCAGGCACACCTTGAAGCATGGCCATGTGACGCAGCGTCTCGTTCCCTGTTCTCAGGGAACTAAGGTTACATACGTAACCGGGGACGTTCCCTTTCGAAAGGGAACTCGCGCTGCGTCAGCTGACGCTACGGGGAACGATATACCCACGCCGCCATGCTGAGGGGAGTGCACGCCCCTTACTGGCAGTGAGAACTGCCTGGACGAGTGTTCGCGGAAAGTCTGAACCACTCCCCCTCTAGCCACACAGGCTGCCAGTGACATCATTCCCTACGGTCATAGCCCAAGCTATATGCCTAAGAGAGAACCTAAGTAAGTTTTACTGAGGTTTCCTACTCTCGGCTTGCTCGAGGGCCTGGGACCTACTACGTTCGAAGGAAGGAGTCCCTTAAGGGAATGTGGCTAGGGGACCCGAGGGCGCCACCAGCCGTCACTAATTCGGGAAAACCCCTCACCGAATGCCACCAGGGAGGCCTCACCTGGCATCACTTCTGTGGGACACCCCAGCTTGGCCAACCCTGTCTGTCAAAACAGAGCCTCCGGACATCGCTCTATTCATGAGCATCCAGACTGAGGGACTGCAAAGTGGCAGTGTCCTCCTCAGACCGGAACTCGGAGACGGGAATCCTGGAGAGCAGTACTCAGCTTAGTGCTTCTTACCCTTGCCATCGAGGGGAGTCTCTTCTGCTCGATCCTAGGATCTACTGAGCACATTTATTACAGGGGTGCTCAGGAGGCCTAAAAAAGGCCTATGGACTGATCTACCCGGGAGGCCCCGAGGGGGGCCTGCCCGTCTGATCAGACTCAAGCGGCCTTAAGCTCGCAGACGACCCTCAATGAGGGGAGCTCTTAAGCCAGCTTGGTAGGTAACCCATGCTGTAGGCTAGCCAGTCCCTGTCCTGAAGGGACTGCGCAGCAGAAACGGAGTCTCGTTGTGCTAGGGCATAAGCCCGCCCTTGAGTTATACCGGCGCAGGCCGGGACCCACCGGCGGGCAGCCGCTAGCTGTCAGCCCAAAGCCAGTTATACGTTCCTGTTTCAAGGAACCGTTTCCCCTCCAGGGAGGCCATGAGGCGCCTCCACCCAGCACCGTTAGTGTTAGCTGTTTGCTGTTAAAAACCGCAGGAAGGTGGCTTTACTGGTTCCTCAGAGGGCTCATGAGGCTATAACGCCAGAAGCCACCCACGCTAATGGCTAGCGTGTCACCGAGACCTTGGTCCGGGAATCCTCTCCCAAAAAGGCCAAAAGAGGCCTGACAGCATAATACACTGGCCTAACGAGCGTCCCAGCTCGGGGCTCACCCTCAGGCGGCCTGCAGGCAGGTGGCTTTACTGGTTCCTCAGGGGGCTCGTGAGGCTATAGCGCCAGAAGCCACCCATGCTAATAGCTAGCTTGTCACCGAGACCTGGTCCGGGAATCCCTCCCAAAAAGGCCAAAAGAGGCCTGACAGCATAATACACTGGCCTACCGAGCGTCCCAGCTCGGGGGCTCACCCTCAGGCGGCCTAGAGCGGCCTACTTCCTGTCAGCCAACGTGCAAACTGTCGGGAGCTGTTGCGTTCCCGGGGCTCGCCTCCAGGGAGGCCTGTTTGATGCCTACGTACAGTCCGGTCTTTTTTTAGGGCGGCCCGGAGAGGCCTATTGCCGAATGGCAGTTCCCTATTAGATTGGTGACATACGGTGCTTATCCGATGGCAAATCCCACCGGAAACCCCGCAGGGCCGGGAAACGATCATAGGACGGCCTGAAGCGGCCCGTCCCTGATAGCAGACTATGCTAGCCGCCTGGCTAGCACCCGCGCACACTGTTGCAAGACCTGGGAACCGGGACTCACCCTACAGGCGGCCTCAAGCGGCCTAGATCCTGTCAACCAATGGTCGGAACCCTAGGTCACCCCCTCAGGGGATGCCATGTGAGGCGTGCTGAAACTCAGCGAGCCCTTAAAGTCGGGCTGACAGTGGCTGTCTGCTGGCTGATGAGGACTGGGTATCCAGTCACTACCTGGGGACTCATCCCCAGGGAGGCCGTTAGGGGCCTACTTATGACGAGGTTTCTACTGCAACCGACATCGTTGGGGAGAACCCTCCCCGCTCACATGGGCCACGACGTCGGAACTCACCCGCAGGGAGGCCTACTGAGGCCTACCACCTGACCCAGAGTTAACTGCCCGGACTGCCTTGGCTGGCGTTTCCCGCCAGCCAGCCTTCTATAGTCGGTCCGCCCCAGCGGCCCATAGCAGCCTTCTGCGACGGCGCAGTCTCTCAGGCAGCGCCTACCAGCGTGGACCTAAAACACAATGCCCACAGCAGTGCACTCAGCATTAAGCGCCTTGAACCCTCTAAAGCGAGGGGAGTACAACTTACGCCACCTGCCTCCAGGGCGGCCGTCTGGTCGTCCAGCGGTCCGCCGTCCGCGCAAGGGCATCAGCCGTGACAGTGTTTGGACTCCAGGGGAGCATCCTACCAACCGATGCTTTCAGATGGTTGCGAAGTACAGCTCGACCCGGGCCTAAAAGGTGAAGCAGAAGACACAGAGCAAAAAGTGAAAGATATTGAACACACACACACATAACCGGCCATTTCCTGAACCAAGCCGGGGGGCCGCCCAGAAGTGGCGGCCGCACTAGCTCTGGGGGGCGGGGCTAGCAAAACCAGTCTAACTGCGCACCGCGAAGAGACGCCTACCCCGTCCCCACGACCACTGGCTGAGTCGCGATTCATTCTGCTAAACACCTTTATGCATTAATAATAACCCCCAAATGCAGAAGGGGGGTGGGCATTGGCCGGACGACCCTACTGCGGGGAGGCCGGGTAGGGATATAAAGCTCCTACGGGACCACCGACCGGAGCCCGGGGCAACTGCCAGGGCGATAAGCCACCGCGAGACGCCACCGTCATCCCATCAACAGCCTAGGCCAACCTGATGCACTAGCATCGGTCTGATAATCCCACACACAACGGCCCTAAATAGGGCTGGGACAGACCTTACTGTAGTTCATGCGCTAGCCTAACCTCACAAATTAATCTAGATATTTCACTAGCAGAGGTGCCAACGCTACCCAGAGGTGGCTACAGCTAAAAACGTTCGCCAGGAGAACATACGTCAGTTTATATCGCCGCTACATGCCCGCGGCATGTGCGGTGGCCTCAACTGCTCATATTACACATATCCAGAAGAGAAACAGCCTTATAAACTACTGTTGCTACACAAGCAAACGTACAACCTACATAAACACACTGTGTTTATACAAAACATCGTTCTAGCCACCTTTACCGGGGAACTACAGGCCCACTGTTACACTTTACTTCATCTTTTGTAGACAAAATATCCCTCAGGGACGCATAGAGTCCAAACATACGGCGTTAAAAAGAAGAATGTTTGCCCTAAAAAGGGGACTCACCCGCTGTCTTCCGTGCCTCATCGCTTCATGTAACATGCATGCTTCGGCGCACTAACCTGAGGGTGGGGCGCTTCATTCTCAAGCAAGGCCGATTTTGGAGGCGGCCGCGAAATCCCGCTATTCCCAGAGACGATGCACTGTGTGCGGGCAGAGCACACACCGGCCTGGCAGGCCGTCAGAGTCTCACATCCGCTCATCATCGGCCCGCGCGGCCTGGTGTGAAGCGCGCCCGGGGAGAGAAAAGAAACACAACAGAAAACAAAGGAGGGGACATATTCACATCACTTCCGCGCCCTCGGGGGCGGAGACTCACCACCCCGCTTCCGGCGCTGGAAGCGGCTCTTCTCCCCGATGTCCCTCCTCCTGTTGCGGGTGTCCCGCCTCTTCTGCGTCCTACTCCTCCACGGAGGGGGCGCCCGAGAGGCTACGCTGCTGCGTTGGCCCAATCGATGCTCCTCGGACCTCGAAGGGCCAGGGACACCCTCCTGCCTGGGCGCCGCCCCGGACCTCAGCGGAATACACGTTCTATACGCCGCTGAGCGCGCCCTCGCCTCTCTGAACTTTCCCACCACCGCCTCGACGGAGGTGCCGAAAAGCTCAGAGGGCGAGACCGGGGCATCAAGGAGAAAAGCCTTTTCTTTCCCCCCGATGTCCGCCAGGTTCAGCCACAGATGCCTCTCCGTGGCGACCATAGCCGCCATCGACCGTCCGATGGCGACTGCTGTGTGTTTGGCCGCCCGGAGAGAGAGATCCGTGGTGCGGCGCAACTCAGCCATCGCATCAGGGGGTAGGCCCTCCCCCTGATCGAGGTCCCTCAGCAGATCGGCCTGATAGGCCTGCAACACTGCCATTGTGTGCAAGGCCGCCGCCGCCTGACCCGCCGACGTGTATGCCCTGCCGTTAAGACGCGAGGTCGTCTTTAATGGTTTAGACGGCAGGGCAGGAGCTCTTAGTGTCGATGGCCGCCCAGACGCGAGATAGTTCGCGAACGTCTCGTCGATGGGCGGCATCGACACATACCCTGCCTCGGCCAATCCCTCGACATCAGCGAAGTTAAACCGCTGATGCCGATGGATTCGCGCCGAGTAGGGTTTCTTCCATGCCCCCACGACCTGCTCGTGAAGGTCGGGGAGGAATGGAAGGCTCCCGGGAGCTGGGCGGCTATGGTCGGGGAGAAACCGATCGCCCAATCTGTCTGGGCGGGCGGCCTCTCCCCTGGCTCTCTGCCACGGCAGCTGAAGTCTCAGCGCCGCGCGCCCCATTACATCATACAGCTCCCCATACACGGGGCAGGATGGCTGGGAGGATTCAGCCTCAGCTTCATTTTCCCCCACATCCACAGCCATCCTCTGATCGACCGGAAGAGCATGAGCTGACGACGAGGAGGAGTCTCCATCCGACTCCTCCTCCGTCAGCCTGCTCTCGCGACCTGGCTGATCATCCGCGAGAACTGTACTCTCTAGACGATGAGCCAGGTCCATCTGGGAGCCCCAGGACAGACGGCGCCGCTCAGCCTCAGCTTGAGCGGGACCGCTCCCAGATGCTGGCTCTTCTTCCCTCGAGAAGAAGGCCAGGCGAGAGCGGAGCGTCCTCAAGGGAAAACGCTCGCAGTTCGCGCAGGAGGCCCCCTCGAGAACCTCCCGCGCGTGCTCTTCCCCCAGGCAGAGCACACAAAGGGTGTGTGTGTCCTCAGGCGTAAGAAACCTGGGACACGGATCAGCGCACTTCCTGTACGCTCCCTTAACCTTGCGTGTGCACTTCATTTTACGACTTTCCAGCGAACCAGACAAAACAGTCCCTGAAGACGAAAGGATGTTGTCATGTTGGCACGGTGCCTTTTTATACTTCCTGGTCGCACGGTGATGACATCACCAGCTGCCGACGGTCAGTAGGATTGTGATTTGATAGCGATTTCAGACACCTGTCACGCTGAAGGCGTTCCCCGTAGCGTCAGCTGACGCAGCGCGAGTTCCCTTTCGAAAGGGAACCCCACAGTCATGGAGCGAAGCGGTAATTTCAGTTATTCCAAAGGAGGGGAAATATAAGAAGGAATGCAGTTCATACAGACCAATTTCAGTCCTAAATGTGGACTATAAATTATTTGCTTTAATCTTATCTAAAAGATTAGAGGGTATCATCCCTGAGTTGGTGGATCTTGATCAAACTGGCTTTATACAAAATAGGCAAACACAAGATAATATAAGGAGAGCATTGCAAGTAATGAGTCATGTTGTAACAGAAAATATAAGCTCAATGTTGATGAGCCTAGACGCCGAGAAGGCATTCGACTCTGTTGGATGGGATTACTTGTATCAAGTATTGGCAAGATTTGGGTTTAATGATAATTTGATTCCATTTATTAAAGCATTATACTCCTCACCAGTAGCCAGGATCAAAGTTAATGGCCACTTGTCTGAAACAATCCATTTGGAAAGAGGAACACGTCAAGGCTGCCCCTTAAGTCCTGCTCTGTTTGCCTTATTCATTGAGCCTTTGGCCCAAGCAATAAGAGAGGACTCAGAGATAAAAGGGATCTCGATTAGAGGAGATGAACATAAGATCTGTGTGTATGCAGATGATGTCTTAATGTTTCTGACAAATCTAAACTCTAGCATCCCTAAATTGATGACCTTTTTAGAAACATATACATTTTATTTTGGGTATAAAATAAATATCCAAAAAACACAAACTCTTATTTTTAATTATAGACCTAATTTGCCTATAAGACGACAATATGACTTCAAATGGAAATCTCGGTCAATAAAATATTTGGGTATAACTCTAACAAAAGATATATCAGAACTCTTTGAAAGTAACTATGGTCCTATTAATAAGGAGCTAAAGTCCGATATCTCTAAATGGACCCTGCTCCCAATGGATATGAGTCACTACCATGGATACTTTATCTCTTTCAATCATTACCTCTGGAAATATCGCAAAAAAAATTTAATGAATGGGATGGCATGATTTCTAGGTTTGTCTGGAATGGTAGAAAACCTAGAATAAGGTTTAAAACTTTGCAGTTGACAAAGGAAAAGGGAGGGAGAGCTCTACCATGTCTTCAGGACTATTATTATGCTGCTCAATTAAAACTAGGGATGTCAATTTTCACAAATTCCCATGATCGATCGTCGTTTAAATTAACGATCAATTAATCGATTAATCGTTAACCATAATACTAAAATATGCGTCTAGCATCCAGCATGACAGGATGTACAAATGATGCTCAAAACGCCATGTTCACCAAATGAATGAGAAGGATTTTTTTTATCTAAACAAAGAGCTATGGGATTGTAAAACTAGTCGATGTTATTTAAAATTTAATTAAATGACTTATTTAATAACCAAATATAACCTGTAGGCCTAATACAACACGAACGCCGCCTCAGATCTGATTATTCAGAATTTGTGGACGCACTTCCAAGAACAACGTGCTGAAACGTCACCTAAAGCCAATTAATTCAAACGATTTATTAAAATATTGTTTTCATTAATGTTATGTAATGTGACAGTCCCAATCATAGCTATTATTAGTCGCGCGTTGCTGTTTGAACAGCGTGAGGTGAAGCGGATGCGCTGAATCAACACTGGTAAGTTACACTGAAGCTTTGCTAGCGCGTTATTTAACTCAACAAAAAGCTTCCTATATGAGATTAATCAGATTTATATAAAGTTAACAAAATATTACAAATTATATATCTTCACAAAATGATGCGAATGCACAAGTGAACTTGAATTGAGTTGCTGATATTCATATTCAGAATGGGAGACGCGTACACGCGCTCGTCCTGGAACAACGCTCTGAACACGGCACCTAAACCCGATGACTTTACAACTATTTATTAAAATAGTGTTCTCATTTCTGTTATATAATATGACCATCCCAATCATCGTTATTATGCATTGCTCTGTATGCGCTAAAGCCGAAGCACTGAATGAAAACCGCTAGCCATCACTGACTGAAGCCACTTGCTAGTGCGTTTTATTTCACTGAAAGAAACGCATCCTATATGATTGATCACATATATAACGTTACAAAATAAATGTAATATTACAAATTACTTCAGCACAATCTGATGCGAATGCACAAGTGAACTTGAACTAAGTTACATGCGCGAGTCAGAATGCGTGACTCATGTTGTGCGCGCGCTCTTCCTGGATCAACGCAATGAAACGCACGGCAAATAAACCCAAATAATTAACAATCGCAATGTTTTATTACAGTAGTGTTCTCATTAATGTTGTGTAATATGACAGTCCCAATCATAGTCATTATTAGCTGTGCATTGCTGTTGGAGCTGAAGCTGATCACCGCCACGCTTTTACTACCGCTCGCCTCTAACGTTAATTATTAACCAAATGCATCCTTATGAGATAAATCAGCTATAGATGGGCCTGCACAAAATAAACACAATATTACAAAATTTGCACAAAACAAAAGGCTGCGAATGCACATGCAAGCTTGCAGTCATGATGAAGGTGTGACTCCAGCTGTAAAATGGTCCTAGTAGAACTCGGGCGCGCTCGCTTCATTTTTCCTCCCGTTTCGCGGTTGAGCCGAACGCACGCGCACGACCCTGCTTAATCGATGATCAATAAGTCTTATCGATCAAATGTCTTATCGACAATTAATCGATCATCGATTAATCGTTGACATCCCTAATTAAAACCCTTAGTAAGTTTGTGTATAACGAGCTATGAATCAAGATGGAAAACCCTAGAAGTTACACAGATGGAGACACCTATACAGTCGATACTAGGAAATAAAAATCTAGCTGAAAGGAGCTATAACAGATTGAACAGGACTGTATTTTCATTAAGGACATGGTTTATAGTATTAAAGAAATTGCAATTAGAGGAACAAGCTAGAGTTTTAAATTGGATAGCATATGACACAGATTTTGAACCAGCCAGGGTAGATGAGAGATTTAAACAATGGGTTTGGAGAGGTATCACATCTTACTGTTCAGTCATCTCTAATGGGAAATCACAGAGTTATCAGACACTTTCAAATACATTTGGATTAGAAAAAGAGGATTTTTATAGATATTTGCAGGTCAGAGATTATTTTAACAAAAAAATTAAAGATCAATTGACCGAAGATTATAATTTAATTACAGTATTTTCAAATGCTTACACATTAGAGGATAACAAAAAGCTGGTTTCAAGAGTATATGGAAGTATACAAGCATCTAAGAAACATTCGTCAAAACACATTAAACAAAAATGGGAGAAAGAGTCTGACTCACTAATAACAGATGAGGACTGGACAGATATATGTGGGATACAGGTAAATACCACAAACTCAAGATCCTGGAGGGAATCTGGATGGAAGTATTTAGTAAGATTATTTATAACTCCCAAATTAACAGCGCTACGTACAGGCACACAGAGCCATGGCTTTTGTTGGAGGCAATGTGAAACCCTGATGGCTAATCATTACCATATTTTCTGGACCTGCCCAAAGATTAAATCCTTTTGGCAAGAAGTACTGGCAGAGATTGGGAAAATTATTGGAGTAGAGATTAATTCTTCTGTCATTACATTATATTTAGGCAAAATACCAGAAAATGTGTTAGACATGGATAAATACTTAATTAAAGTATTATTAGTAAGCTGTAAGAAAGCAATAACCCATAAATGGATGCAGATTGACCCTCCAACAAAGGATCAATGGTTAGGGATAGTAAAAGAAATATACAGTATGGAGAGACTTACATTTATATTAACACTCAAATCTGAAAAATGTAACAAGCTCTGGGAAAAATGGATTATGTATGTAAACCAATGAAGGAAGTGTGATATTGTATATGAAGATTAGGCATGTGCCGATATCAGTTTTTCATGTTGCGATTAATTGCTGACGTTTTATCACGATATACGATATTGAAATAAGTTGCAAAAAAAAAGTGTTGCCATAGCATAACAGCTCTAAGAACTATTTTAGTATAACTGAATGTTTAAATACAATAATGCACCAAAAATATATACAGCTCTGGAAAAAAATTAAGAGACGCCTCATTGAGAAATCAATGTTATGTGGTCTCTTGATATTTTTCAGAGCTGTAAAAGTACAATTTTCAAACAGATTAAAGTGCAAAAGAATTAGGCTATAAAGAACAACAGGTAGGCTAACACATTACAATAAGGTCTCATTAGTTAATGCATTAACTAAGATTGAGCAATAGCTACATTTGGTACAGAAAGTATAATGTTTTTGGTAATGTTAGTTCAGAAATACTGATCATTGTTAGTTTTATCTTAGGTCCATTAACAAAGTTATTTTGATTTTAATGTTATTAAACAGTAGAATTAACATAGAATGATTCATTCTTTATAAGTATTTTTCATTGTCAGTTTGGTAATTATAAATTAACATGTTAACTAATGAAGTCGCATGTCTCAAAGTTTTACTGAATAATAACAAATAATCAGAACAGTTCTAATCATTAGGGCATGTTGTAGTCAAGATTAAAACATCAAAATGTTTAAGCTTGAAAATAAATAGCCTATTAAGTCTTTAAGTATTAAGTAAAAGGTGCTGTGATGAACAACATTGAGATTACATAAAACGAATGTCAGTTTTAAAAACTCCTTCACTAGCGCGGATGCTTTTGTTTGCGGGGTTTCCAGGGGTAACCGCCGCATTCTGCAGTTCATCAGCGCCCTCTGCTGTCACTGAGCGGCACTTCAGCAGCGCGTCTCCTTCACCCGTTCATCAGCGCCCTCTGCTGTCACTGAGCGGCACTTCAGCAGCGCGTCTCCTTCACCGGTTCATCAGCGCCCTCTGCTGTCACTGAGCGCCACTTCAGCAGCGCGTCTCCTTCACCGGTTCATCAGCGCCCTCTGCTGTCACTGAGCGGCACTTCAGCAGCGCGTCTCCTTCACCGGTTCATCAGCGCCCTCTGCTGTCACTGAGCGGCACTTCAGCAGCGCGTCTCCTTCACCCGTTCATCAGCGCCCTCTGCTGTCAATGAGCGGCACTTCAGCAGCGCGTCTCCTTCACCCGTTCATCAGCGCCCTCTGCTGTCACTGAGCGGCACTTCAGCAGCGCGTCTCCTTCACCCGTTCATCAGCGCCCTCTGCTGTCACTGAGCGGCACTTCAGCAGCGCGTCTCCTTCACCCGTTCATCAGCGCCCTCTGCTGTCACTGAGCGGCACTTCAGCAGCGCGTCTCCTTCACCCTTTCATCAGCGCCCTCTGCTGTCACTGAGCGGCACTTCAGCAGCGCGTCTCCTTCACCGGTTCATCAGCGCCCTCTGCTGTCACTGAGCGGTACTTCAGCAGCGCGTCTCCTTCACCGGTTCATCAGCGCCCTCTGCTGTCACTGAGCGGCACTTCAGCAACGCGTCTCCTTAACCGGTTCATCAGCGCCCTCTGCTGTCACTGAGCGGCACTTCAGCAGCGCGTCTCCTTCACCCGTTCATCAGCGCCCTCTGCTGTCACTGAGCGGCACTTCAGCAGCTCGTCTCCTTCACCCGTTCATCAGCGCCCTCTGCTGTCACTGAGCGGCACTTCAGCAGCTCGTCTCCTTCACCCGTTCATCAGCGCCCTCTGCTGTCACTGAGCGGCACTTCAGCAGCGCGTCTCCTTCACCGGTTCATCAGCGCCCTCTGCTGTCACTGAGCGGCACATCAGCAGCGCGTCTCCTTCACCGGTTCATCAGCGCCCTCTGCTGTCACTGAGCGGCACTTCAGCAGCTCGTCTCCTTCACCCGTTCATCAGCGCCCTCTGCTGTCACTGAGCGGCACTTCAGCAGCTCGTCTCCTTCACCCGTTCATCAGCGCCCTCTGCTGTCACTGAGCGGCACTTCAGCAGCGCGTCTCCTTCACCGGTTCATCAGCGGCCTCTGCGGTCACTGAGCGGCACTTCAGCAACGCGTCTCCTTCACCGGTTCATCAGCGCCCTCTGCTGTCACTGAGCGGCACTTCAGCAGCGCGTCTCCTTCACCGGTTCATCAGCGCCCTCTGCTGTCACTGAGCGGCACTTCAGCAGCGCGTCTCCTTCACCGGTTCATCAGCGCCCTCTGCTGTCACTGAGCGGCACTTCAGCAGCGCGTCTCCTTCACCGGTTCATCAGCGCCCTCTGCTGTCACTGAGTGGCACTTCAGCAGCGCGTCTCCTTCACCGGTTCATCAGCGCCCTCTGCTGTCACTGAGCGGCACTTCAGCAGCGCGTCTCCTTCACCCGTTCATCAGCGCCCTCTGCTGTCACTGAGCGGCACTTCAGCAGCGCGTCTCCTTCACCCGTTCATCAGCGCCCTCTGCTGTCACTGAGCGGCACTTCAGCAGCGCGTCTCCTTCACCCGTTCATCAGCGCCCTCTGCTGTCACTGAGCGGCACTTCAGCAGCGCGTCTCCTTCACCCGTTCATCAGCGCCCTCTGCTGTCACTGAGCGGCACTTCAGCAGCGCGTCTCCTTCACCCGTTCATCAGCGCCCTCTGCTGTCACTGAGCGGCACTTCAGCAGCGCGTCTCCTTCACCCGTTCATCAGCGCCCTCTGCTGTCACTGAGCGGCACTTCAGCAGCGCGTCTCCTTCACCCGTTCATCAGCGCCCTCTGCTGTCACTGAGCGGCACTTCAGCAGCACGTCTCCTTCACCCGTTCATCAGCGCCCTCTGCTGTCACTGAGCTGCACTTCAGCAGCGCGTCTCCTTCACCGGTTCATCAGCGCCCTCTGCTGTCACTGAGCGGCACTTCAGCAGCGCGTCTACTTCACCCGTTCATCAGCGCCCTCTGCTGTCACTGAGCGGCACTTCAGCAGCGCGTCTCCTTCACCCGTTCATCAGCGCCCTCTGCTGTCACTGAGCGGCACTTCAGCAGCGCGTCTCCTTCACCCGTTCATCAGCGCCCTCTGCTGTCACTGAGCGGCACTTCAGCAGCGCGTCTCCTTCACCCGTTCATCAGCGCCCTCTGCTGTCACTGAGCGGCACTTCAGCAGCACGTCTCCTTCACCCGTTCATCAGCGCCCTCTGCTGTCACTGAGCTGCACTTCAGCAGCGCGTCTCCTTCACCGGTTCATCAGCGCCCTCTGCTGTCACTGAGCGGCACTTCAGCAGCGCGTCTACTTCACCCGTTCATCAGCGCCCTCTGCTGTCACTGAGCGGCACTTCAGCAGCGCGTCTCCTTCACCGGTTCATCAGCGCCCTCTGCTGTCACTGAGCGGCACTTCAGCAGCGCGTCTCCTTCACCCGTTCATCAGCGCCCTCTGCTGTCACTGAGCGGCACTTCAGCAGCGCGTCTCCTTCACCGGTTCATCAGCGCCCTCTGCTGTCACTGAGCGGCACTTCAGCAGCGCGTCTCCTTCACCGGTTCATCAGCGCCCTCTGCTGTCACTGAGCGGCACTTCAGCAGCGCGTCTCCTTCACCGGTTCATCAGCGCCCTCTGCTGTCACTGAGCGGCACTTCAGCAGCGCGTCTCCTTCACCGGTTCATCAGCGCCCTCTGCTGTCACTGAGCGGCACTTCAGCAGCGCGTCTCCTTCACCGGTTCATCAGCGCCCTCTGCTGTCACTGAGCGGCACTTCAGCAGCGCGTCTCCTTCACCGGTTCATCAGCGCCCTCTGCTGTCACTGAGCGGCACTTCAGCAGCGCGTCTCCTTCACCGGTTCATCAGCGCCCTCTGCTGTCACTGAGCGGCACTTCAGCAGCGCGTCTCCTTCACCCGTTCATCAGCGCCCTCTGCTGTCACTGAGCGGCACTTCAGCAGCGCGTCTCCTTCACCGGTTCATCAGCGCCCTCTGCTGTCACTGAGCGGCACTTCAGCAGCGCGTCTACTTCACCGGTTCATCAGCGCCCTCTGCTGTCACTGAGCGGCACTTCAGCAGCGCGTCTCCTTCACCGGTTCAGTCGTGTGCAAACGCACGTTGGGCTTGTTTATATCGGAGCGTGTGTCCCTTTGACGCAGAATACAGCGGTGTGGAGCATTTATACGGTTGATGGGCAAAGTATTCTTGAGTGCATTATAAAAAAATGTATTAATTGTTAATAAATTATTATTTACGATATTTTAAAGTGCCCACGATAACAATCTTGTGCATATTCATTATCGTGATAAATCGCATTATCGAAAATCGGCACATGTCTAATGAAGATGTTGGAAATATTCTATGTAATGATATTGTAACATCCATGATAACTGTGTTCTTTGTTTCAATTTTAAAAAAAAAATAGTCATCAACTAAAGGAAACACTAATTGCCATAATAGTGACATAAAAAAACTCTATTAATTCTCAATAAGAGCTTATGTAGCTTTAGTTACCGTTATTGTGATTAAAACTCACGTTCAGTTAAAAGTCAAAACGTACTGAGAATAAGTCAGCCACAGAAAATCAACATCCCAAAATGGCCGTCTCTGCCACCACTGAACAAGTGGGATCTTTTTGTAAAAAAAAAAAAAATCTGTGCACATTTTCAAATGCACTTTCCTTTTTAGATTAAAATTTACTTAATATTTTAGGTGAATGTGCTGTGACTATAAAACATTAAATATTATTTGTAAATATATGATAAAATTTACTCTTTTTTTCTCAGTTAAGTTATTACATGAATAGACTTAAGATATATAGTTCCGACTTAAACTTGATTTTACAATGTAATAATTACATGAATTAATGTAATAGATTTTACCATACCACAAAGTCATTTTTTCAGTGTATTTAGTCTCATCTCGACTGACGAAATTAACACTACTGACTTGATATTTGATGACGTGTGTGTGTGTGTGTGTGTGTGTTTTGCACTTATATCCATTGATCAGGTGTCAAAAATTTATCAATCGCGGGTGGATGAGAGATAAATCATTGTGTTTGTTTGATAAAGACGTTTAGCAAGCCCTGCCAGAGAATCGTTCCGGTGCCGCTTTTAAACCAATCCTGACAGCGGAGCTGAAGCTCATTAAATATGCAAATCTTACCCAATCCTAGCCGTGGGCGTTTACTTCCAAGCCTCCAGTGACACGCCCATCAAAACCCAGTGTAGAAAATAGCTTATTACTTATTAGTTATGATTTTTTTAAATGTAAAAACCCCACAAACAACATACGTTGACCTCAGACAACAGTATAAAAAAAGAAAAAAGGCCAGTTCATGAGACCTTTAAAGGAATGTGCAACTGAACATACAAGTTGTTCCAGTAGTTAAAATAGCAGATTATGACACAAACAGTCCAATTCCCAGGTAATACATCAAAGCTCGAATGCAATGCATGTCACTTTTGGACAAAGCATAAGCGTGAATGCAGACATTAAAGACACTTACCTGTTTATCTCCCGCTCGGTTTCGTTGGATTTGTACGGGCAGCTCATGAGATCCGTTAGCTCAGCCGTGAAACTCTTCAGTTCTATACTGAGAGGGAAACAAAGACATTTAATTGGTTATTTCTTTGAAACACAAGTAATGCTGGTAGATCTTTATTCTTATGCACCTTTTGGCCGGTTTGATGACGGAAAACTTGCGTCTGAGTTTCGCGCAGCGCAGCAGCTCAAGCGTCTCTTTCATCGCATCTCTGAAAGAAAACAAGAGCAAAAGTATAAGTCTAATGCCCTTAAATGATCGATCTGTTGCACACAATCTATTGCATTCTAGTTGCGCTTGTTGTTTCTGTGGGATCCACCTCACTCTTAAAAGTTCTTGTTCAGCAAAGATTCCTCTTCCCTTTAATGGGTAAAAACAACCCAATACGCTGGGTTAAATCAACCCAATCCGGTGGGTTTAAACAACCCAATTCGCTGGGTTTAAACAACCCAATCCGCTGGGTTAAAACAACCCAATCCGCTGGGTTAAAATAACCTAATCCCCTGGGTTAAAACAACCCAATCCGCTGGGTTAAAACAACCCAATCCGCAACCCAATCCGCTGGGTTTAAACAACCCAATCCGCTGGGTTTAAACAACCCAATCCGCTGGGTTAAAACAACCCAATCCCCTGGGTTTAAACAACCCAATCCGCTGGGTTAAAACAACCCAATACATTGGGTTTAAACAACCCAATCCACTGGGTTTAAACAACCCAATCCACTGGGTTTAAACAAACCAATCCACTGGGTTAAAACAACCCAATCCACTGGGTTTAAACAAACCAATCACTGGGTTAAAACAACCCAATACACTGGGTTTAAACTAACAAATCACTGGGTTAAAAAAAGAACAATCACTGGGTTAAAACAACCCAATCTGCTGGGTTTAAACAACTTTCAATGGCTCGGTAAAAACAAACCAATCGCTAGGTTTGAAAAGTATCTGTATTTATGATTAATAAACCACTTTTATGGTGTATTTGCACACAGAATCTGCTGCTCCATAAATGTCCAATACAAACATATATTTGTTTGCACCGTGGGCGCAGTACAAAGAACATTTTTGTCTGAAGGTGCGCCTGAAGCCTGTAAGCTATACTGTCTATTGCCCAGCTCTAATCTAATACATGCGACTATATACATATTAAGATAATCATAAACATCACGATTTTCTGTAAAGCTGCTTTGAAACATTATGAATACATTAACTGGCACATTGTATGTATGTAATATGCATCAACCTGTATGTAAAAATGAAGCAAATGTTTTATTTTAAAATATAGCAACATAATATTTTCAAGTCAGTAAATCAAAAGATTAACACAGTACAAATCTAAAACATTTCTATTTGGATTAAATTTGTAATCTAAATATCCTCAATTTAACAAGACAGCAAACACATTATACTCTATTAGCGTCATCAATATACGATAGAAAACTCCCTTATTAAGATTCTTAGACTTTATTAGTTATGCACTGTAAAAAAAAAAGAAAAGGAAGGTTGAGAAGTTTCAGGCAACCCGCTGAAGAACATTTTTGAGTCTTCTCGCCTTAGGGTCAATAGTTGTACAATCTTTGTTTGAGTTATCGCAACTTGTTTCATGTCAAATAGTTGAATAAACTTTAAAAGCTGAATTTGTCATACAAAACATAAGTTGTGGCCAACTTAAACACCAGCGACATGCAGCCCGAATTTAATTCATTTAAAAGCCAAATGTGATTATTTCTAATTATAATGGCATATTGAGATAAAGCACACTCACCTGGAGTGTGTGTCGGATATGCAGTAAAACATCACACACACACCCTGAAAGATGATCAGGACCACCAGCACAGTGAAGATCCACTGGAGAGACACCGAGGCCATCAGTGAGGCACGAGTGTGTATGTGTGTGTGAGTGAGTGAGTCAGGGGTTAAAGACGACACACACACACACACACACACACACACACACACACACACACAACTCCGCCCCTGTCTAACTCACTGACTGTAAAATGTTCCCACAAACTTAAACTTGACTCTGACTCATTTGTGCTGTGCAGATTTGTTCTGCGGTTCTTTGACTTTGGGATTGTCTTTGTTTAAATTATTTTCGAAGGTATAATATTTTTTTTTATTTGGCAAGGCAAGTTTATTTGTATAGGACATTTCATACCCAATGGCAATTCAAAGTGCTTTACATACACTGTAAAAAAATTTGGTTGGTTTTTGTTGGTTTAACTTATAAAAGTAAGTAACCTGGTTGCCTTAAAATTTTTATTTTATTGAAATTAAAACTTTGAGTTGATACAATGAAGGAAATTTGTTTAATAAATAGAAACTCAAAATATTATTGTGTCTGAACCACATATAATGTGATAAATCATGAAAATACCACAATTTGGCTGCGTCATCAGAAATAAAACACACAATTACCCAATATGCTTACAACATCTGTTAATAATATTTGTATAAAGGTTGTCAAATCTCAAAAAATGTTCATTGTATTAACTCAAAAAATTTATTTTAATGAACTCAAAAAATTAAGGGATTAATTTATTAGGAATTAATTAAAATAGTGGTAATATATATAATATATATATATATATATATATATATATATATATATATATATATATATACATATATACATATATATATACATATATACATACATATATATATATATATATATATATATATATATATATATATATATATATATATATATATACATACATATATATATACACACATATATATATATATATATATATATATATATATATATATATATATATATATATATACACATACATATATATATATATATATATATATATATATATATATATATATATATATATATATATATATATATACACACATATATATATACACACATATATATATATATATATATATATATATATACATATATATATACATATATATATATACATATACATATACGTTCGACGCTTTATTTCCACTTTTCAAACATTTTCTCACTTTTTATTGAAAATAAATGCCTTTCCGATCTGATTTGTGATGGGGAAAGGGAATAGAGCGAGTGTGGCAAAAGGCGCGATCGAACCTCTGATCGATTTACATCATATCTTGATGCCGTGCGTCTTACCACTACACCACAGCCACTGTACAGGATTTGGTGAACGCAGCATATTTGTGCTTAATGTAAATAATATGGCATCTTTCGTTAGTCTGCTCCAGTAAAAAAACAAAAAAAAAAAAACAAACGAGAGGCCGTATTTATTTCCTTCCGACGCCCACGTAGAGAGCATTTGTACTTTTCATAAATAACATGCATACGTTATCCATATTCATAACGAACTGGACGTTTGATATTTAAATGACATCCATGAAGGTTATTGTAGATTATTGTCAGTGAAGTTATGTTTGCAATACGTATAGTAATTATGTAGAAAACTAGCAAGTGATAGCTTAGTGACAATATTAATAATATTTATAAAATAAATATTAGTTGATAAGATTGATACTAAGTAATTTTATTTTGTTTGACAACTTATTGGCTGAGATAAGAAGACTAACCTCTATACTGGGCTTTCTTTCGATTTTCTTCCTTTCTTTTTTTCTCTTTTTCCGTCCCTGTGCATCCGCGGGGTTTAGACGCCTCATTTTGATGAACGCGCAAGATGAGCACTGACCTGAGCTAACGCCTGAACAAATAATCAATAATCACCATCAATTCAATCCAATAATCAGGTTGATAAGTAATTAAACGTGTGGCTGAGGGGGCGCCCTATGACGATCATGTTTAATGAACATTATGTTGTATTTCGCTTGTTCCGATTCGATGCTTAATGAGTAGTAATGGGCGGCACTAGAGCGCGCTCGCGCCCCTAACACAATTGTCGCCCTAGGCAACCGCCTAGCTCGCCTATAGACGGTTTCATCGAACGCACGCGCGTTGCTACGGTTACGCGCCTGGCCCGAAGTTAACTTCCGGTCTGTGTCTGTTTGTATGGTGCACTACTCAGTAGAAATACATTTTGACGTACTATTCTTGGTTAACATGATATAAATATTAAAAATCAAGCAGAGAGCACATGACACAAGTTTCCCAACATTATTCTTATATTATGAAACAAAGAAACATGTTATGCCGACGCATTGCATAATTGAAAGGCGAGTGCGCATGCATTTATATAGGCTACTGTGAACCCACCGGTAAAATTATGTTCGTTCAAATCCAGCTCAGACATGACATAAATCTGTAGCTTACTATACTTGTTGTAGCCATTAAACAATGTTTTTTTTTCTTCATATTTATGTTTAAATATTATAATATTATTTTTAGATTTCATCTGATTATGATATAGGCTATAAGTGCAAAGATGCGAGTGGGTCAGAAATGATTTTGGTGGTTATATTTAGTTTAATATTAAGTTTTGTTTTGTAAAAAGCCTTTCTTTCGTTTTGTACAAATTGTCTCTTAATTTTAATAAAGGGTTATTCGGTTAATTGCATGTATTTAATTAATAAGAAATAAATAAGTAGACTAGGTCGCGGAAGCCATCGCTTTCATCATGAACTGAAGCGCGTCTCAAACTGAAACTCGGCAGGCTTGCCTCACAGACATGAGGAATAGCCTAATATGTGTAGAAACGAAAAGATTTAAATAAGCACATGGTCGTTTTCTCTAATGATTTCAAAAACATCTTGTAGTGCTTACCTGCTTGTAGTTATCAGTAGCTGTACTGTTATATTCTATTATATGATTTTGTCATTTCACACGGTGGCCAATTTAAATGTTACCAACTAAATGAGACATACTGAGTTTATAATTAAATTTATTAATTGCGTTTAATTATTGCATCTAAAGATTTTTCACGTGAATAAAGGCAAATAGATTTGCACACTTTGTTTAATCACTGGTCTAGTCTGTTAAACTTGTCAGAAGTTCTCGTTTCTAATCTGCCCTCGTGGTCTATTTTTTCTCTCATCAAAACCGAATACCATCAGTGGTTGTACATCAAGAGCAGGAACAGTTTTTGTGCGTTTTGTTTCGCGATCTGACCGGAACAAACAGAAAGTCTCTGCAACGGCGTTAAGCGTTAGATTAAAGCGCTCGTCTGTGTGAAGATTGCATGAGCCGCGTTTGCTGCATTGAACTGCATTGTTTGTATTAGTTAGGTTAATCCGTGAAGCAAGATGTTTTAAAAAAAGTGGTAGGGACATGTCCCACCTGTCCCACCCGCAAATTACGCCTATAAGTTAAAAAATTGGTTGATTGACGCCAATCGGACGTTCATGTTTTTTTTCCGTCTATTTGAAAGTTCGGCTAATAAACATGGTCATTTTTTTTTAAGTTACATAAACTGCTTTCAGGAGTTTTTGACCGGCATATCATCAAAATGTCCGGCACCATTTTTTTTCTAGCGGAAACTCTGGGATCAACGTGAAGGTGAGTAATGACAGGATTTTCAGTTTTGGGTGACCTACCCTTTAAGTGGGGCGTTTTCCCACTCTATATTAAAGACATAAATGGGAGATTATTTATAATAAACATGCTGAAACAAAAAAAAAATCTATACATTAAGATAATGGTGCACAATCAAAATTAAAGATGCTAACGCATAAGAAAGATAACGCATCCTCTGGTGTTATTGATGTCTACCGGAAGTTAAGTTTGGGCCACAAAAGCGCGCATGCGCAGTAGCGTTTGTTTATGTTGTTACCGTTGAAACCGTCTATAGCAAACGCCGGCCCTGTGCAGGTGTTTGTAATCGATTGCCAGGGCGACGCTGATGAGAGCTCGGGAGACTTGTCACAATATATATATACAGTACAGGCCAAAAGTTTGGATTACTATTTGTAATGTTTTTGAAAGAAGTTTCTTTTGCTCATCAAGCCAAACAACATTTAATGTTTTATCAAATCAATATGATTGAGGATAATTGATGCACTGTAAAAAATTATTTAGAAAATAAGTTACCTGGTTGCCTTAAAATTTTGAGTTCATTGAAATAAAAATTTTGAGTTAATACAATGAACATTTTTTGAGATTCGACAACCTTTATACAAATATTATTAACAGATGTTGTAAGCATATTGGGTAATTGTGTATTTTATTTCTGATGACGCAGCCAAATTGTGGTATTTTCATGATTTATCAAATTTCTTATGTGGTTCAGACACAATAATATTTTGAGTTTCTATTTATTAAACAAATTTCCTTCATTGTATCAACTCACATTTTTTATTTCAATAAACTCAAAATTTTAAGGCAACCAGGTTACTTACTTTTATAAGTTAAACCAACAAAAAACAACAATACTTTTTTACAGTGTGTGGTTCATATTATACACACACACGCTGTAAAAAATATTGTTGATTTAACTTTAAAAAATAAATAAAAATAAGTTACCTATAGTTGCCTTAAAATGAAAGTCCATCGAAATTAAATTAACACAATGAACAATAAATTTGAAATATTGCTAAAACATTATTTAAAAAAGTACGTTACCTGGTTGCCTTAAAATTGAGTCTATTAAAATTAAAAATCTACAATGAAGGAAATTTGTTTAATAAATAGAAACTCAAAATATTATTGTATGTGAACCACATAAGAAAGGTGATAAATGAAATTTGGCTGCGTCATCAGAAATAACACACACAATTACCCAATATACTTCTTTAAAAAAACTAAATATGTCTCTAAAATGTAATATTTTAATACGTTTGTAGATGTCATTGTATTAACTCAAATTTTTAATTTAATGAACTCAAAGGTAAACCAGGTAACTTTTTTTACAGTGCAATATTTAGAATTTCTATCTATTGTTCATTATGTTAATTGTTTTTTTCTCCAGTGTATTTATTATAATTTATGAATTATCATGATGTATTGGTAGGGGACAACACCATGAGTCAGGAGTGCAATTAATTCAAGAAAAATGTAATAAAGAATAATTTCTGTAGTTATACTTTTATCAAGATCTATCCACACTGCAGGATGAATGATTCTGATTGGCTGAGAGAAGATAGACAGTCAAATTTGGCATCCTGGCCAAATTTGCTCATTGGCCTCTGTCCATCATGGCCTCCTAATAATCCCCATATCCTGATTGGCTTCATCACTCGGTCTCCTCTCCACCAATCAGCTGGTGTGTGGTGGGCGTTCTGGCGCAATATGGCTGCCGTCGCATCATCAGGTGGTGCTGCACATTGGTGGTGGTTGAGGAGATTCCCCCCTTCTGTAAAGCGCTTTGAGTGCCTTGAAAAGCGCTATATAAATTGAACGCATTATTATAGTAAATGTCCACACATTGTTGGCCAATCAGATTCACGTGTCCGTAGATCGGAGGAGAGAGGGGTAAAGCTGGGCATACACTGTGCGATTTCTATGGGATTTCAGCAAGGTTACCTACTCACACTGTACGAGTAGATCGCATGCGATGTAAAGCCAGAGCGCACGATTGATGTGCTCTCACTGTGCGGTCCGACCGTCGAGCGCGTCTTGACTGCTCACACTGTACGGGTGAAACATGTGCAATAAAACCCCCGTGGCGACGATAGACCATGGTGGGTTCTTCATTTATGGGTCACACTCAGGACCTTCGGGTCTAAAAGGACCCGGAGGTCGGGAATAAAAAATAAAAAAAATTGAGTAAAATCAATGAAATATATTTTTGTTCAATAATATTTTTTCTTTTCTTTTTTGGTGTTTTGAGATAATTTTATGATTTATAAATAATATTTATGCAATAATTATGACCCATTTTTTCCCATTGAATATAATAGAATTTTATTTTATTTTATTTTTCCTTTTTTTATTAAAGCTGTATTTCATTTTAGAGTCAAGCCTAGGCCTCATGAAAGCATTTTTTTTTATTTGATTGGTGCCATCTGGTGGACACAGTGAGCATTTTTATCACGCAATAGCACATTTTTACCACTAGAGTGCATTACAGAACCTGTGTGTGTGTGTGTGTGTGTGTGTGTGTGTGTGTGTGTGTGTGTGTGTGTGTGTGTGTGTGTGTGTGTGTGTGTGTGTGTGTGTGTGTGTGTGTGTGTGAGTTTTTGTTTGTCTGTTTTGCACTCTTGATGTTTTAGAGATTCACCCCTTCACTGTTGAGTCCTTTTTTTCTGCATCCTGGCTGATTTGTAGATTATATGCACAAAAAACTCTGTATTTTCATTTTTTTGCCAATTTCCCATTCATTTCCTATGGGGGTCTTTTTTGACCCGAAGGCCCCGAGTGTGACTATTTTTTTTACGACCACTTAGACTTTTCCAATCCTGTCCCCAATTTTTTTTTCTGTCCATATACCAAGTACCAATACCCTCACCAAGTTTCGTACCATTCAGATGAAGCTACGATTTTTAACATTTCTTTCAAAAAAAAAATCGGGTCAGAAATGACCGAAGAACCCCAGAGGGTTAAAGAGAGGTAGCCTATCAAATGCATCAGCTATTGATATCAAGAGTATTTAGAATTTATGTATAAAATTATTATTATTATTAGAGTAGGCCTACTTTTATTATTAAATCAATATTACATTAATTTGCCCCCTCCCCCCAACAATAATGCATAATCGACACACTGCATACTAAAATAATAGATTACTCCTCACTATTTAAAAACATTTAGCCCGATTAAACAAGGAATTATAGGTCTAATTATATGATTATAATGTCAGAACACTGCAATAATAATGTCCGTCTCAATGAAAAGGCAGATTTATCTAAAAACAACTTGTTTAATACAAAATGGGCCTACTTCTCTTCTATTTTTTTCTCACAATATGGACCAAAATAGAAATATTAAGAAAATAAATAAGGAAGAAAAGGCAATAGGCTATCCGTGAATTACATTTATCTCTCGTTGTCTGAGAATATGCTCCGAAAGCTTGTCAGATTTTACTTTCACTTTCTGTAGTGAATAATTGACTGCGTTTAAACTGCGCATTGCGTGATATCCACTGACTCGCGTTCATGAAGAAAAAGAACACAATGCAACATGACATTATGTCAAGATGGAGAAGGTTAAATATTAATTAATATTAAAAAATAAAAATAAAATGTGAAAGTAAAACAAGTAGCCTAGCTAAATTAATGATCAACTAGCTAAATGAATAAGATGCACTGGATATATACAACACAAACTGGAGGCACAACAGTTTACTTAATTTCTGCTATTTGATAGCTGCCTACATAATTAAAGATCTCCCCCTTTTCGTTTTTTCCTTAATGCTTTAAAAAATTAAATGGTTTAACTTCTGCTTTCGTGCAGGCGCAGTGAGGGGAAATAGTGCAGTCAGTTCGTGGCTTTGCTTCAGCTGTGCGATAACCTCACGAGGGGCGAGCAGAATATCTGACATGCCAGAAATTCATCCGACCATCCGATTCCCGATCGTGAGAGGTTTGTCGCTCCTCGTTTCCCCCTGTACACTGCACGAACACCTCACGACAAACGACGCACGATAAACCTGAAAATCGGCCCGACCCAAAAAAGAGTCGCACGAGTCAGAATTCGGCTCGAAATCGGACGAAAATCGCACAGTGTATGCCCGGCTTTAGATGAGTCAGTTTTTACTCATGTGGTTTTATCTTATAGATAAGATAAAATAAGACAGAAGTGCAATAAAAAAGTCTGAAGTAAGTTCAGGAGGTCATTCTAAACGCTCAGAATGCATCTCTGACAAAGGGTTCTGGAAATATGGCTGTTCCTGTGGCTCAGTTTACCCCAGGTTAGGGGTAAGTTGATCCGAGTCAGGGGGTAAGTTGCACCATGTGGTTGTGAACGGACCTTCTGATTGAAACTGGTTTTGTATTTGGTTTTTTCGGCTGTATGTCTTGTGCCTCTTATGGTTGTTTTAGCTGTTTATTTGCCATTTCCAAGTTTGTTTTGTGTTGTTATTAACTATTTATATTTGTGTCATATTTTATTGCTCTTTTAAAGGACCGCTCCGGTGAGAAATGCCCCTCGGGGTAATTAACAGATGGTTAGCGAGTAGATCTAATTTATACATACATAAGTGCTCCTGAATCAGACCCAGATCTGATTTTTTCCAATGCGCCCACAGTGTGAACAACCAAGGCGGATTTGATGTGACTTTTACGTCAATCTATGTCGACATTTGTCACAATTATGTGCCGGCGAGTTAGCCCTACACAGACCACGCTTGTTAATCAGTTTGAACTTATTACATTTCAGCAGTTAGGAGAAATTGTAAGTGGATTAAAACCTACTGGGTCAGTTATTGGTGTGTTTCCTCCATGGTTTTTGAAAGAAAACTTTGAGGCTATTAGACCTAATATTGTTCAGATTGTAAATAAAAGTTTAGACACAGGGAATTTTCCTAACATGCTGAAAAAGGCCTTTGTGCAACCTATACCACAAAAAAACCTAAGCTGACTGATTTGACTAATTTTAGACCAGTTTCTCACCTATCTTTTTTGTCAAAAATTTTAGAAAAAGTGGTGTTTAGCCAGCTACATGTCTTTCTAGAACAGGATAAGATAGGTGACCTTTATCAGTCCGGCTTTAGGAAGTATCATTCCACGGAGACAGCCATTGTAAAAGTGTTTAATGATTTACTGCTGACTGTGGATGCTGGAGATTCAGCACTGTTAGTTTTATTAGACCTAACGGCAGCATTCGATAGATCATATGGTGCTGCTTTCACGGCTAGAAGAGAACGTGGGGTTGCAGGGCAAAGCCCTAAATGGGTTCAAATCATACCTGACTGACAGAAGCATGGCAGCACAATATGGAGAATGTACATCGCGAGCGACATCGCTTATATGTGGTGTGCCTCAGGGCTCCATCCTGGCTCCCACGCTTTTTTCCCTTTACATGCTCCCATTGGGGGATATTTTTAGAAATATACCTACCACTAACTAATAGAAACAGCCTACAATCCTTGATGTCATGTCTTTCTGATATTAAAACATGGCTGGCCTCTAATTTTTTATATCTGAATGAAAGCAAGACAGAGGTTGTAGTGTTCGGTCCCAGAGGATCTAGGGGTGCAGTAGAGTTGAATTGGCTCGCTGTCAATGAACGTTAAAGAAGGTGTGAAAAACTTGGGCGTTTTTATTGATAGCTCTATGAATTTAAACAAACAGATCAATTATGTTGTAAAGTCTAGCTTTTTTCATCTGAGAAATTTGGCAAAGATGAAATCTTGCCTGACATTTAAGAGTCTCGAATTTGCAATCCACGCTCTTATATCTTCAAGACTGGACTGCTGTAATTCTTTATATAAAGGAATTAGTCAAGCCTCTATTGCACGGCTGCAGAAGGTCTGAAATTATGCTGCGAGATTATTAATGAATATTAAAAAACATGAACATATCACTCCGTCGCTAGTCTCTTTACATCCACTCAAAAAAATGAACTTATGATGCTGTTCACTTTATTTAAGCAATTTGTCTTGATTTAACACCATTATATCAGGTTTCTGGTTCAAATGTAATTGAATCATGTTAAACTGACTTAAAACCGTCACTCTTTGACATAACTTGTCAAATTACATGATTCAATCAAGTACACTGTAAAAAAAAGGCACATTTTTAACTTTTGCAGTACAATCGACTTAGATGCTTAAATTATGTTAAACTGACTTAAAAAAATTAGTTACATCTTGTATAACTAATAAAAACAAGTTTAACATTTCTTAACTTATTTTGATGAGTTAAAACAATGTTGTCATAATTTATTGAACATTTTTTACAGTGTAACCCAATCAAACAGGACTTTCACTTCCCATCATGCTTTGCAAACGGCTGAATTTGGAGAGTCAATGTTTAAATAAAGTGCTATTTTATGCATTTCTAACGAGATGAGAAAATGGAGAGCCTTTTTAATGTTTTGTTTTGTTGTTATTTAAAAGTGTGTGTTGTGTTAGTGTTTTTGGACGTTATCACTGTGGTGAAGTGTAGAGCCTGTGCTCGTGTTTATATATACATATATAAATGAATATATATATATATTCATTTCAGAGTAATTAAACGTAATAGTTTTGGACAAAATTAAGAATGTTAACCTGATTTAACTTAACTTATCTGTTCATGGAAGAACACTGAGATCAACAACTCAAAATTTGCTTAAAATTTAAAGGACTAAATTAAGCCGGAAGGGGGATCGTGCATCTGCGGCAGTAGCACCCAGACTTTGGAATAGCTTACCAATAAATGTCAAGGATGCTGATTACACACACGTTTTTAAAAGACACACTTGTTTTCCATGGCGTATCCCTACTGTTTAAATAGATATTAATACATACAGGGAGTGCAGAATTATTAGGCAAATGAGTATTTTGACCACATCATCCTCGTTATGCATGTTGTCTTACTCCAAGCTGTAAAGGCTGGAAAGCCTACTACCAATTAAGCATATTAGGTGATGTGCATCTCTGTAATGAGAAGGGGTGTGGACTTGACAGGCTCAGAGAAGTCAAAAATAGTGAGATATATTGCAGAGGGATGCAGCAGTCTTAAAATAGCCAAGCTTCTGAAGCGTGATCATCGAACAATCAAGCGTTTCATTCAAAATAGTCAACAGGGTCGCAAGAAGCGTGTGGAAAAACCAAGGCGCAAAACAACTGCCCGTGAACTGAGAAAAGTCAAGCGTGCAGCTGCCAAGATGCCACTTGCCACCAGTTTGGCCATATTTCAGAGCTGCAACATCACTGGAGTGCCCAAAAGCACAAGGTGTGCAATACTCAGAGACATGGCCAAGGTAAGAAAGGCAGAAAGTCGACCACCACTGAACAAGACACACAAGCTGAAACGTCAAGACTGGGCCAAGAAATATCTCAAGACTGATTTTTCTAAGGTTTTATGGACTGATGAAATGAGAGTGAGTCTTGATGGGCCAGATGGATGGGCCCGTGGCTGGATTGGTAAAGGGCAGAGAGCTCCAGTCCGACTCAGACGCCAGCAAGGTGGAGGTGGAGTACTGGTTTGGGCTGGTATCATCAAAGATGAGCTTGTGGGGCCTTTTCGGGTTGAGGATGGAGTCAAGCTCAACTCCCAGTCCTACTGCCAGTTTCTGGAAGACACCTTCTTCAAGCAGTGGTACAGGAAGAAGTCTGCATCCTTCAAGAAAAACATGATTTTCATGCAGGACAATGCTCCATCACACGCGTCCAAGTACTCCACAGCGTGGCTGGAAAGAAAGGGTATAAAAGAAGAAAATCTAATGATATGGCCTCCTTGTTCACCTGATCTGAACCCCATTGAGAACCTGTGGTCCATCATCAAATGTGCGATTTACAAGGAGGGAAAACAGTCCACCTATCTGAACAGTGTCTGGGAGGCTGTGGTTGCTGCTGCACGCAATGTTGATGGTGAACAGATCAAAACACTGACAGAATCCATGGATGGCAGGCTTTTGAGTGTCCTTGCAAAGAAAGGTGGCTATATTGGTCACTGATTTGTTTTTGTTTGGTTTTTGAATGTCAGAAATGTATATTTGTGAATGTTGAGATGTTATATTGGTTTCACTGGTAAAAATAAATCATTGAAATGGGTATAAATTAGTTTTTTGTTAAGTTGCCTAATGATTATGCACAGTAATAGTCCCCTGCACACACAGATATCCCCCTAAAATAGCTCAAACTAAAAACTAAAACTTCCAAAAATATTCAGCTTTGATATTAATGAGTTTTTTGTGTTCATTGAGAACATGATTGTTGTTCAATAATAAAATTAATCCTCAAAAATACAACTTGCCTAATAATTCTGCACTCCCTGTAGATAGAGAATATTTTTATGATTATTATAAATATGTGTATTGTCATTACTAATATTGCTTTTATTTCTTTAATATATAGATGTTGTGAAGCACATTGGTCAACGTGTGTTATTTGAATGGTGCTATATAAATAAAGTTGACATTAAGCTTGCAGCGGTTCTTCTTGAAAACAGGACGCATGACAGAAAGACAGGCAGTCCACACCTGGCTCTTTGACAAAAATCAACCTCTCACCCTTTACTAACATATGATCCATAAACATCAGACACACCACACGACATGCAGAGAAACCGTCCGCAAATTACAGTTCTTTTGTTGTACAGCCTAACAAAGCTAAAAATAATGTTTATAATAATGACATATTTCAAGTTAAACCGGATCTTCAAATTCCAAAAGTTGTTGAAAACTTGGAAAGGATGTGTAAACTTTTAAACAGGGGCTTTTTTATTTTGTGGACTGTATGTAAAATATCTAATTCAGGACAGTATGAAATAAAACAAATTACATTTTGTATGATCCCTCTTATTCTGTCAAAATGATTAACATTTTGCAGATTCTGTAAGGGGTTTGTAAACTTTTGCACAATACTATATATATATATATATATATATATTAGGGGTGTAACGGTTCACAAAATTCACGGTTCGGTTCGATACGATACACTGGTGTCACGGTTCGGTACGGTTCGGTATGTTTTAGATACAGCAAAAAGAAAAAATTGGCAGATAAATTATTTTTTTTACATTGAACAAGGATGGAGCTATACTTAACCCATCTTCTATGTAGTTACAGGAATAAGACATTAGCTCTTTACATTAGCGTGTGCGGTGCAGGAGCCCCACACCCTGTAGTGCTTTCACATATGCTGCGTTTGCAGTCCGCAACTGATCCGCTGTTGCATACCACAAACACAGCATTGATTCATTTTTTTATTTAAAATCCAAAAGTTTTTACTGATCATGCCTCGTCAGAATTCCAATTATCTTTGTTTACTCTTTAATAGAAGTCAGGTTACGTAGCCTACTACATTTAAACTTGTGAAAGAAGCTTGCGTTCTGCGAGCGAGCGGCGCCTCGTGGTTCCATCCCAAAGAGGCATGAAATCGCTCTCACGGACATTTTCCTGGACCGTTCCCACCTGGTGGAATGACCTGCCGATCTCAATTCGTGCTGCCGAGTCTGTAGCCATTCTTAAAAAACATCTTAAGACACATCTTTTCCAATTGCACTTGACCAATAAAGAATTGCACTTACTGATCACCACAGCAACGACCAAAAGCGCACACTCCTGGATCATATCTACGTCTCTCATCCGGATTTGTGCCTTCAGGCGGGAATGTTACATAGTTATCATAACTATCAGAATCCAGTGTTCTGTATCTTGCGTACGTGAGTTTTTGTTGTAGATGGCTATTGCTGCGCGTTTAGCTAGAATACAAAACCAACCCATTGGGCCACTGAATCTGCATTAACGACAACAGCTGGGGCATCAGCCTTAGTCCTAATGGGTTGTTATCATAGCTATCAAAATCCAGTGTTCGGCACTTTGCGTACGTGAGTTTTTGTTGTAGATGTCTTAAAAAAAAAAAAAAAAAACCTTGTTGTGTACTGTGCTAATTAATTGAAATTTCTTACAGCTCTTACAGGTTGTTGGCCTTGTCTGTTCCGTTGCTTCTATTGCTCTCCCCTTTTTTGTAAGTCGCTTTGGATAAAAGCGTCTGCTAAATGATTAAATGTAAATGTAAAATTTAAACAACATTTTATTAAATTCATTTATTCATATTTATATACTTTAGATTTAGCTCACACAAGTGGCAAAACATTTAAACATAGTTTATAGCCTTAAATCACAAACATTTTAAATTAGAAACTTACAATAGTCTATTCAAAAACAGCCGACTCTCGTCTTTTCTTTCGTTTTTACACCCTTTTAAAAGAAATCCTGCAGGTCAAAAAGAACTTTGCTTTTCACCTCAGAGAAAGTACGAGTGCTCTCCATTATGGCACTTTTTTTTTTACCTAAATGCCAGGTAAGGTGTCGTGTGTTGCCATGTGATGACTTTGAAACAAGAGTAGGCCTATATTTTAGATAATATGCATCTGTGGTGAAATTACTACATTTTCGCGTCAGTACATGTTTATTTTAATGCGAACGATGTTCTATCGCTTTAATGCAGCAACGCAGCAAAAAATAGACTCGTACGAAAACGATCCGTGCACTGCTGCAGACGCACCGCTCCTGGAACGGACTGACGGACCGCATCCGCGTGCAGTGTGAAAGCTGTCACCCGTTAACATGGGTACATTTCAGCAGTGGTGGAGGAAATACTGAATAGAAGAAGTACTACAATGACAATCCTACTTAAAGGCACAATATGTAATGTTTCAGCATTAAAAATATAAAAGATCACTATATCTATGCTATATATTTTTTAAAGTTGTGTGTTTACATTATCCCGACAGTTCCAATTAACTTCTAAATCCAGAGAAATTAATATTTTAATTCGAAGACACGGACCGTGTCTTTATTTCCGTTATGTCGCCCGTCTTTGACGTCATATCCACGTTTGCGTCTTGCTTCCTGCGGAACTCGGCGGAACCGCCAAACTCAAAGAGGAACACTGACAGTATAAGGGGAACCCCCGTATAAAAAAGTCTGTATGATAATGGATCATGACTACTCTTTGCCTGTATGTTTTGCCAGCTCAAAGCGCAAACGTACGGGTGAAAAAAATGACCCGAGTAGATTTTGGGACAGTAGAAGAAGCAAGAGGCGTGTAAACCTTGGAGAAGCCTTTGAAAGATGGCGAAATCTTCGTGACAAGCTCGGACTGCAGAGAGATATGCTGATCTCGCTTGCGTTTTAATAAACAGGTCATTTAAGTAACCATTCAGCTAACATAATAATCATATAATCATAACATGCTGTATGTTTGCATATTGCATAGCGATCTTGACCACATTGAGACGCGTTTAGATGAATACGTATACATTTTGTATTGTATCGGCTTTTCAAACAGGCGGATTCTGTGTTTTTGGAGACTGAAACAGCTATTTTTTTAAAAACTGATTGAAAAGTATTTCTATCTGTATATTTGGTGACACGATGATGTCATGTGTAAAACGCAGATGGACTAGCTATTATTGGTTTTTATGTAGCTGGAGAAAGTAACGTTAGCTTCATAAGGTAATATGCCACTATCTCGGTCAATTAATATAAGGTGATTGTCACTTTTATCAAATGTTAATACTAGCTAGCTACATATAATATTGATTTAATAATGATCTACTTATTCATATATCTCTGAGTTCCAAAATAAATGTTTATTAGAATGATTGATGAACGTGGGGAGCGACACAGCGCGTGTTCCAATGAACAACGCATTGCTGGTGCTGGTTCTCTCATTTACTGTTTTATGTTGTTAATGATAAACGTATATAAATATACACACATATACACACACTCCCCAATCAGGCATAATATCATGAACACCCTTATAATATCGTGTTGGTCCCCCTTTTTGCTGACCCGTCGAGGCATGGACTCCTCTAGACCCCTGAAGGTGTACTGTGGTATCTGGCACCAAGATGTTAGCAGCAGATTCTTTAATCAGACTTGTTTGTTCGGCACATCCCACAGATGCTCGATTGGATTGATATCTGGGGAATTTGGAGGCCGAGTCGACGCCTCAGACTCGTTGTTGTGCTCCTCAAACCATTCCAGCTGTTCCTTATATGTACATTTTAACTTTTCCGGCCTTTTTGCTATACCCGTCTTAACTTTTTAGGAAAGTATAGCTCTCATGAAATCCAAAATGAGCCAATATTTGGCATGACGTTTCAAAATGTCTCACTTTCAACATTCAATATGTTATCTATATTCTATAGTTAATAAAATATAAGTTTATGAGATTTGTAAACTATTGCATTCCTTTATTATTCACAATTTGTACAGTGTCCCAACTTTTTCAGAATCGAGTTTGTAGGAAGAACACCCTGCTTCTTGGCTGGCCAGTTGATGTTTAACCTGGCCAAGCGTGAGTCACAAGCTTCATGAGCTCCACATACTGTATGCAAGAGTGTGAGGTGACAAGTCCGTAGCATCTGAATCGATGCCATGGGCGTCGCTAGGCCCTTTTTAGGGGGGCTTCAGCCCCTAAACTTACGCCTCAGCCCCCCTAAAAAATATGTGATTAACCTTTAAAACATATAAAATGGCGGGAGGCTTCGGCCCATATTTTAGTCTGTGTGTGTTCTTCAATTCGTAGCAGCACCGAGCGGAGCAGAGCGCACGTCAGAAACAGAGGTGTGTGTGTGCAGGGCCGTACCCAGGATTTTCTAAATACTGAGGTCCAAATATGAATTTTGGTGGGTTTGAAAAAAAAAAACATTTCCCTCCTTTACAAATGCATTTTAAGACATAAGAAAATCAAAGAATCAGCTAACTGTAGCTTTAAAACCATGCCAGTGTGCAGTATAAATTATTTTAAGAAGACAACAGATTTTTATAAATGAGAATCTGGTTAAATGTTGCAAAAAATTAGACTCCAAATTAGAAAATCAGAAAATCAGTTTTGTTGTTAAATTGAGCCAAAGACGACACGTGTGTGTCTCCGTCTTTGAAAACCTAGCTAAAGTTAATTTTTGTGATTTACATTATGTAAAGATCATTATTTGAACATATAATCCTGATATATTTAATGTTGAATGAGTAAGATCATGTCAAAGATAGAATAATATATATAACCAATGAGTGAAATCTAAATGTGATGCTCCTGATCTCAATATTAGATGATGAGACTTTAGTCTGGATTTCACAGACCAGAATCACATTATGTGTAGCAATCAGGAATATATTGTAGGCGAATGCTTTCTCTATTCTGAGCACAGTGGGCTACCTGCTCTTTCTGTCTCATCGCCATCATCTTCTCTCTTTCTTTCTTCCCCAGTCTCCTTCTCTTGCCCTGTATCTTTTCTCTTTTCAGAGCTGAGCTTTGTTTGAAGCAGTCTTTTCATTTTCATCTGTATCGGTAAAAACAAAGTTGTAAATGTAAATTTACTGAAGGCTTCCAAGAAAACCAGGTCAAGAAACCGTTATTAGTTTGCATCCCTGATTATTAAGCGCTCTCGCGGTGTTGTGATGTCAAACATCAGTCGTTGTTCGAAGCGCCGGTTGGTGGTTGTGGCATTTGTCCCGCCTCTCCTCCACTGTGATTGGACATTGATGTTCACCCAAAGTTGAACTGTGGGCGCTCAACGCGTAAAAATGGACAAAACCTGCCAGCTGTTGGCGCTATTGAAAAGTGCGGCGCATCCATTGGAAACAATTGAAAACATACGCCGGGCGAGGCGAGAACACCTGTTTGTACACGCCGCCTTAATAGGCTATTATTTTGCAACTTCTATTATGTACACCACGGAGAATTACCGAGGTCCCGACCTCAATGGTGGGTACGGCCATGTGTGTGTGTGTGTGTAAATCTGAGCGTCATTGGTAGTGTTGTAGTCAAGACCACCTAAACCGAGACCAAGACAAGACCAAGACTTTGAAGGGCCGAGACCAAGACAAGACCAAGACTTTGAAGGGCCGAGACCAAGACAAGACCAAGACTTTGAAGGGCCGAGACCGAGTCAAGACCGAGACCAGTGCATGTCCCCACACTTATGATAAAATGTGGAATATGCATATGATTGGCACTTCTCTCGTATGTGTGGGTGTGTAAGTGTACCACGAGAGAAGTTTTGATCAAATAATCAAAAGGCATTGCAGCTTTGTGGGAATTAATCTTTTTCTTCTAATAACACTTAACTTTTCATCAATGGGAGGCACTGAAGACGACGTGTCCATATTGTTTACAGTCTATGGTGGACACAAACACCAAACTGACAGAGTTTTGTGTTTTGTTTTGTGAAAAGTGCTCACTCCCATTTTTAAACTCAAAGTTCCCTAAGAATGCTAATCTGGATGAGGTATTAATCTCAGACACAGTCCATTATGTTTTAAATGAATGTGAATAACAGGAGGTGGAAGATGTATCATACAGATATGCATTAGTATGCTGCTTAAGCTAATTATTTTATATATGTACATATTTTTCATTTACAAATTGAAAATGTTATTGTGCAGCTTTATTGTGCAACAGCAAGGAAAAGAAACCCTGTACTTGCATTTTTTGATTAACTACAGTTTGATTTAACAAATATCTCTCTTGCAGGGTTTTTCCTGGGTCAAAAATGGTCTTTGGTGGTGGCTGACAGACCTAAACATACACACACACACACACACACACACACACACACACACACACACACACACACACACACACACACACGCACCATTTTAAAAAAATGCAACGAAACAATCATTTTTTATTATCTTACGTTTATATCTATTATTGATCTCTTATCTTGATGTTTCTTTTGTTCCAACAGGTTGAATTGTTTTGGTATATAATCATATCAATATTAGAAATAGCATTAACAGTTTACAAATAGCCACAATTTCTGCCATATACAATTTAATAAAATGATCAGCTAGCTAACAAACAACTTTGTTCTGTTTTCACCTCACTCCAGTCTAAACTAAATGATTTTAGACTATTTATTTTACTACACATTCAACATACATAAGCTGAAATACTGTGGATAGTTAAAACTAATAATTCTTACTCTCCACTCTTGCTAAATTGGGTAAGCAGACTAAGCACACTTGCGTTCTCATTTCGGAGGTGTTCTGAGTAAATGATTAAACTGATTCGTTCAGTTCATTGTTGAACAGATCAGTTCTTATTACTGTCGTTAAAATGATTCGGTTCAAATGAGTCATTTGGTCGTGAATCGGACATTAGCAGACCCGTTGTGTGTGAATCACGGCTGTTAGAAGATCACGGAAGGTTTGTCACACAGAAAACACTTCATAACTGGATAGAAATTGTTTCCTGTTTATTTAATGTATGATTTATGTCAGCTGTTTAGCTGGTCAAACGTTTTTTTGAGCGCAATTCACACCGAGCGGTACTTCAAAACAGTTGTCCGAACGCGCAACGTTCAACATGGATTCGGTTTTCTGAACTTTTGATTTAGCTTAATATGTGAAGTATGAGAGAGAGCTTATCTGCTTATTTTGAAGACAGAGAGAGTGCGCGCAGGGTGGAGTTCTCTGCTCTTTATTTGCCTTCAGCTGTGGTCTTGACCGGTCTTGAGACAAAATCCCGAGTCATCTTCGCCCGAGACCGAGACAAGACCGAGTAAAAATGCGGTCGATACCGAGACGAGACCAAGACCTTTAAAAAGTGGTCTCGAGACCGGTCTCGAGACCAAGACCGATCTCGAGTACTACAACACTAGTCATTGGTCTGTCACCGCTCGTCAATGTCAAAGTATTTGATAAAACCAATCAAAAGAGAGTAGGCGGGCTTTATGTTCACACAGAAACTGCTGAGCCTGAGCGCGATTTTAAGCAGCACAACTCGACGTCAAGTAGCCTAATATAAATGAAAGCAGCTAAACTAAACATTAATGTTTGACAGCTACTGATTTAAGTCAGAAATCTTAAACAAAAGACATATTCAGGCAAATAAATAAACTTTTGTCAAATTTTGCCCTTTTTAACTGAAAATATTAGCCTAGAAATCTAGACGCACCCTAGCGGCAGCAAATCTAATCTCCCCGCGAGTGTCGTCTAGAAACTCTCAATACCCTTCTGAGCTGTAAAGGCCAAACTCTTGCCGGGCCAATCACATCGTGTATAGAGTCGGCGGGCGGGGCCATAATGACGACAGCCGAGTTGCGTTTGTGTGCTTCTAGTAAACACAGAAACTGGCGAACGGCGGTCTGTCGAATCAGCTTTGACTCTGGAAGACTTGAGTTAAGCTTTTCTCTGAGAAAAGAACAAAGAGCGGCACTGAAGTCATTCTTAAGAAGGTGTTACGACCCAGTGTGTGTTTCTTTAGAAGGACAATGCTTGTGTGCCCTGTCCTGTTGTTCTCTCTCTCTCTCTTGCTTTGTCTGTGTCTCTCTCTAGCTCTCGCAGGTTAATTACCATCAGCTGCAACTCGTTGTGAGCATGCCTAAGGTTGAGCAGAGGGGTATATAAGGATCATTCAGAACCTGCAACGGAGAGGAACACTTCTTCCCCAGCCTCAGACTGCAAATGATCTTTCTCTCTGTGTGTGTAGCAGAGATCACGTGTTTATCCTCGAGTTAGAAGTGGAGCCTATACTCGATAATTGACTATTGTCTAGTCTGTCTTCTAGTGTGTGAAGAGGTATCATTTTAGCTGACTTTTGTGGGTAACTAAAAGGTATTGTCCTTTGGTATCACTTGTTATTTTGTTATTTGGGAACAGTAGGGGGAGAGTGCCTTTTTATTTTGTGTAATCTTTTCTCCTGTTTTTTGGTTAGAGAGGAAGCTCAGGGAAGTTTATGTTGTTGATTTTCATCTTTGTTTTTGGGCAGGGTAGGTAGTTCTTTTAAAACCTTAGTTAGCCTCTGTTTTGTTTATTGTTTTAGGCTATACTCTCTCCTGATGATTTATTCCCATGTTTTTGTTAAGCCTTTGGTTATACCTAGCAAATAAATACAATTACGCTATAAAGTCTTTTGTTTTCACTCTGAGACTGAGGTTGAAGTGTATTCTCCACGTTTCTTTTGTTTATTTACATCTCTAAGTTATTTCCAGGTAAAATATTTTGCTTTTTCACTTGTTATTTCCCCTTCTGGCCCCTAGACTCAGAGGGGAACGTAACAAAGGGAAGATGTGTTCGGAGTTTAGCCGACCAGATACGGCGAATGTTTAATCTGTCAGCTCTGCTTCACCTTCGTTGCTCTGGTTGGTGTAGCGCTATCCTATCGCGTGCAGAGGGAGTTTGACAGACAGCCGTTTATCCGCCCCTCAGATTGAGCCGACAATGGAGAGTTTCCAGACCAAACATCTTGATGTGGGTCTGAAAATATGTGATTCATAATGTAGGCCTCAACGATCAAGAAATTTTAAAGCTATTTTCATCAGATTAGGCATAAGATTAATAATGAATGTGTATTGTAAATGTATTTGTAAACTTTAGTACAAAAAAAAAAAGCTTGTTTCAACCTGTATTGGGCATAAGATTAGTGGGCCTAATGAATGTGTTTATATTGGGAATTAATAAACTTAAAACTTGAATAAACAGTAAATTAACGTGTCTAAGAAAATTATTCATGAAACATAAATATCAGTATGTTAATATGTAAACTATATGTTTACTTTAATCACTGATGAAAATGGCAAAACTAGCCTATATCAGTCAAAGCTCAGCGTTATGAGGGGAAGAGACAGGGCAGATAAAAACAGAGAAAGAGAGAGATGTGGAGATCAGAAAGACAAATAATCTACTGCCCAGAGACATGGTTTTCAAGCTATTGTTATCTAATTTTTTGGCCTTCAGAACATCTTAAAATGCACATATGTAGATCATAGAAATCAACATTTTCTGGGGGAAGCATGTGCCCGAACCACCCTAACATTTGGGGTATCAGTGATTATAAACCAGCCTATACTATTGGGTATGATTAATGCATACAGTATGGCCATGCAAAAAAGGTGTTAATATTTGCTTATAAATAATAATAAACAGCTAATATCCTATGGGTATGCATGATTGTAAGCTACTAGTTAATAGCGCAGTTTGGACCCTAAACTAAAGTGTGAAAAAATTTTCCATAGGCTACCCTCACAAATGAAAATCCTAGAAACGACCCTGATCGATGCCAATAATATCCAGAGCTCCCTCACGGACCAAAATAATGTATTCAATCAGAGACATTGAAGGAGGGACCTGAGCCACATTTACAGAGACTTTGAACTCTTGAAGTTTCATTAGGTGATCTTGTGGATTTGCTCCATTAAAATCAAATTCAACGGATGTGCGCTCACTTCAGCTGAATTTTTCCAAACAGTTCAGAACATCGTCAGTCACTTTCTCTGTGAATAGTTCAAATAGTTAATTACTTTACAGTTGGTTAATATTTAGACAGATTTACACTAAAACCACAAGACTTTCATCAGCTGAGGGCCTTATAATCAACCGGCTATATTTGCTGTTGCTCTGCAGTGAGTCGTTAACACATTATTTGACAAATCTAAAAAAAGCGAATGTTTTTGTGAATGCTTAACTAGACTTTGACGTGTCACTCAAACAAACAACACTTGAAGACGTCACACACTTCAGGAAGTCGAACTATAACAGCGTCTGTGAAGATAAACTCACACACCACTAACTTTTAACAGGGTTGTAATTTTATAATTGTCTCTTACTAACAAACAAAACAAAATCTATCATTTTTAGATTATGTCATTAACAATGTACTGAGTTGCAGAATGCCACTAACTAGCGCAACATTGATGCTTTAATCAAGTCTTTTTCCATCGATTGCCTTAAATTGTCGTTTGTTGAAGAGCCGCTTGTGCATGTATTAGAGAAATAAACTTTAACCGTATAGTTGTGTTTGTGTGTTTTGTGTGTCCTCCGTTAACACGTTATCCATTATTTAATTGTAGCATTCTGCAACTCAATACATTAATGATGTAATCCAGAAAATGTTAATTTTGTTTTGTTTGTCAGTAAGAGACAATTATAAAATTACAACCCTGTTAATACGATTTTATTGTAAAGTTATTATTGAAAATGTACTCAAGGCCCTCGATGAACGGTCTGATGGGGGCGAAAATGCTCATAACTCCTAAACTGTCAGGTGTAGATTCAAGAGTCTTATTTTGTTGGAATCCTTGGCTCTTTTTTTTAACTTACTACTTTTGCAAAGTAGTCCTAGGTTTTTTGCCCGAACCAAACCAGTGCAGCAAGATTCTCTGGAGTCTGATTGTCAATAATTACCACAACAACAAAAACAAAAGTAGATATTTAGATTTAAGGGCCACCAAAACATTCAAACATTTAGTAAAATGGCAAAGTAATCAGATATTTTCAATCAACTATTGGGACACCCCTCAAAATCACTGAGTTCAGGTTTTCAATACCTTCATAAATCAAGCTGTAGGCCTGCAGACGCTTCTACACACATTAGTGAAAGAATTGGTCGCTCTCAGGAGCTCAGTGAACTCAAGCGTGGGGCCGTGATAGGCTGACACCTGTGCAATAAGTCCATTCCTGACATTTCCTCACTACTAAATATTCCACGCTCAACTGTTAGTGGGATTATAACAAAGTGGAAGCCATTGGGAACAACAGCAACTCAGCCATGAAGTGTTAAATCACAGAGCGGGGTCAGCGCATGCTGAGGGTCACAGTGCGCAGAAGTCTCCAACTTTCTGCAGAGTCAACAGCTCCAGACTTCTGTGGCAGCGTAGAGAGCTTCATGGAATGGGTTTCCATGGCCAAGCAGCTCATCCAAGCCTTATATCACCAAGAGCAATGCAAAGTGTGGGATGTAGTGGAGTAAAGCAGCCGCCACTGGACTCTAGAGCAGTGAGATGTGTTCTCTGAGCGACCAATCACGCTTCAGTCTGACAATCCCATGGAGGAGTCTGGGTTTGGCCGTCGCCAGGAGAACGGGACTTGCCTGACTGCTTTGTGCCAAGTGTAAAGTTTGGTGGAGGGGGGATTGTGGTGTGGGGTTGTTTTTCAGTGGTTGGCCCCTTAGTTCCAGTGAAATGAACTCTTAATGCTTCAGCATACCAAGACATTTTGGACAATTTCATGCTCCTAACTTTGTGGGAACAGTTCTTCCTGGTCCTGTCGGTCCATAAAGACATGGATGAGCGAGTTTGGTGTGGAGGAACTTGACTGGCCTCACAAATATGCTTCTAGAAGAATGGGCAAAAATCCCCATAAATACGCTCCTAAACCTTGTGGAAAGCCTTCCCAGAAGAGCTGAAGCTATTAGAGCTGCAAACCCTACGGATTAAGAATGGGATGTCATTAAAGTTCATGTGCATGTAAAGGCATGCGTCACAAAACTTTTGTCAATATTGTGTGTTAAATTAACTATAGATGACGACACACAGTGCGAAGTACAGTTAAAGATAAACTCACAATGATAAAATCATATTTGAATCAAATATAATAAAGAATAAAACCTGTTAAGCAAATGTTTGCAGAGACAATACATTTCTGATGATGACGAACAAATTCTCGCACAGCATCTGCCGGAAAAATGGTCAGCGAATGGTCAACTATAAAGTTAAAGGTTAATTTCAGAGTGTGGTGTTTGCTGCAATCTCCAGCACCACACCTTTAAAAGAAAATCATATTTACCACATTTGTGAACGTCATTTTGCAGTTTAAACTAATAAAACACTCATTAAACACACTCATTCACTTGAAATTGATTTACATTAGCAGAGCAAGTTCCTGGTTGAGAAAAACATCTGCGTGTAAATTACAGTAAAGAGTGCTCAAAACATCACTTCTGGAAATGCTGTAAAAAAAGTAAACATCCCTTTATCGGTGAACATCTGTGTTTACATCAAGTTCATCTCCAGTCCTTGACAGAAACACTAATCCAAATGATGTCATGTACAGTTGTCTCAAAAAGTGTTTGGACACTTGAATGTCATTTGAAGATAAATATATAAACACAGAATACGTATGTAGGTGTGTTGAAAAGGAACAGTCAGTCAGAGTTGACTTTATGGTTTGTGGAATATTTCCATAGTTATTGTGATGGACACTGTGAACTTGCAGTCAATGCAAAAGTATTTCCCATGGACTATTAAAAAAAATATGGCCGTAGTGTCGTCACACGCGTGACGTCACCCATAGAAATGTGAAGAGCCGTTCTGAAGTGTAAAGTAGATACGAGCTGGCCGTCGCCATCTTGGGAGCGCGTCACGTCCAGATAACTGACAACGGGCAAAGAGGCGGATGTGGGTGGAGCTTGGTTTGCCGTTTGTCTGCTGTCTGTTAGTCATCATGTCACCTGTCACTCAAAGTGGCCACGCCCTTAATTATGCAGAACTTTAAGGCTTTATATAACGTAAACGAATGAGTTATAAACACATTCACCCCCTCACAGTCGTCACGAAGGGCAAAATTAGCCGTATAGACCAAAACCACAATTTGTCCCAGACTGTAAACATGTGTTTTTCTGCTGTAAAGTAGGGCATTTTAACAAGAGCTCAATGAGATTCTGCTCCTTCTGGAGCCGCTCTAGTGGCCAGTGGAGGAACTGCAGTTTAAGTCACTCATACTTCATGATTCAAAAACAAAATTCAATTATTCACTGGCTTACCTGGTGACTCGATGAGGTGCGAGTAAATGTCCTCTGGCAACTCTCAGACAAAAAGGTACCCTAAGGTACAAAAGTGAAAATCTTTTTACCCAATAAAGCCTAGTTCACACTGCCCGATTTTTGCCTCGATTGAGTCGCGACTGGTTTTGTGAAATCACAGACAAATGCCCGAGATCATCGGAAAGATGATCGCTCTCAAATCATCGGAAAGATGATCGCTCTCTGCATTCGCTCTCAAAACGAGAAACTTTGGGTTCGCTCTCAAAACGAGAAACTTTGGGTTCGCTCTCAAAACGAGAAACTTTGTGTTCGTTTACAAAACGAGAAACTGCGTTCGCTCTCAAAACGAGAAACTGCGTTCGCTCTCAAAACGAGAAACTGCGTTCGCTCTCAAAACGAGAAACTTTGGGTTCATTCTCAAAACGAAAAACTTTCCGTTCGTTCACAAAACGAGAAACTGCGTTCGCTCTCAAAACGAGAAACTGCGTTCGCTCTCAAAACGAGAAACTTTGGGTTCGCTCTCAAAACGAGAAACTTTGCATTCATTCTCAAAACGAAAAACTTTCCGTTCGTTCACAAAACAAGAAACTTTAAAAACCCAATAAAGCCTAGTTCACACTGCCCGATTTTTGCCTCGATTGAGTCGCCGACAGGTTTTGTGAAATCGCAGACAAATGCCCGAGATCATAGGCAAATCGGACAATCACGCAGTGTGAATAATCAAAGACGTGATCAGAGAGAATCGCCTGGGGGAAATATCTGGACCTGTCGGCGATTGAAACTCCTGCTGTGTGAACTGCGTTCTGACTGAAAATTACATCGGGAATGACCGACAGCCAATGAGAGCATGAGATACATAGCAGCGGGAGGTTCAGGGAGGAGTTATAGAACAGAATATCAGTATTTTAATAGATATATTTACAACTATATCAAACAGAAACAAAGGCCAAACATTTGCACATCCAGCCACAGCAGCAGCACATTACAAAATTATTAATTTACCTCAAACTGTCTTTGCAGAACACAATCCTGGCTCCCTCTGTCTCTCCAACAATTTCTTCTGCAATAATCTTTTTTCTTTTTCTCCACAAATCAGCGCACATACAATTTGAAGCAAACTTTGTGCAGTTTATCATTTAATAACAATTCCAAGTCTCACGCGAGAACTCTACATAGTTTGCGCATCGGAGAGAGAGAGAGTTGTCGGCGATTCTTCCTCTTGTTTAGTCATGCAGTGTGAACTCCTCTGTCGTCAAACCATCGGTCAGTGTGAACACAGCAGAGACTGAATGATACCCCAGATAGTCATGCAGTGTGAATAGAGCAGAGACCCGACGAGTTTGAAAATCGTGCAGTCTGAACTAGGCTTTAATCAGAGGTGGGGAGCGTTGATCCAGAAGGGCCACTCTCTTGCAGAGATTAGCTTCAACCCTGAAAAAAACCCTCACCTGTCTGTAACTTTAGTAATCCTGAAGACCTTGATAAGCTTCAGGTGTGTTTGATTAGGGTTGGAGCTAAACTCTGCAAGAGAGTGGCCCTTCTGGACCAACGGTCCCCACCCCGGCCCTAAATATTAGTACCTGAAAATAGTGGTTCTAAAACCTGTTTTCACACCTGAAACACAAATCATCAGCTCATTAGTAGAGACTGCAAGACATGAAACATAAAAAATAGGCGTGTAACGGTTCACAAAATTCAGGGTTCGGTTCGATACGATACACTGGTGTCACGGTTCGGTTCGGTACGGTTCGGTATGTTTTAGATACAGCAAAAAGAAAAAATTGGCAGATAAATTACCTTTTGTAATTATTTTTTTATTAAAACTAACAAAGTATGATTTTTTTTTTTACATTGAACAATGATGGAGTTATACTTTACCCATCTTCTATGTAGTTACAGGATAAGACATTAGCTCTTTACATTAGCTCTCTCCACACTTTTTTCACACACTACTGCTTCTGTCATCCCTTTGTCCCTTGTCATCCCTTCTCATTCATCGGTAATGTAATGTGCCGTTACAGTCAGGTAGCTTTGTGTAGCCCTTGACGTCCAGCCGTCTGTTGTCAGAGCAGCCGCTGTTGCTTTGGCCAATTGGTTCTCTGTTTGTGCTTTTGTTTTTTGGGACAAAGCAGGAATTACTGGCTGAAATGGGCTCGTGAAGGAACATTGTAACAGGGCTCAATTACTTTAAGCATGATCTTAAAACTCCGTCTGCAGTGCGTTTTGCGCTGCGTATGCGGTGCAGCAGCCGCACACCCTGTTGTGCTTTCAAATATGCTGCGCTTGTAGTCCGCAACCGTTAACATGGGTACATAGACTACGCACTGCAGACGGATTTAGTGTGAAGATGGGCGTAAGGTCTCATATCCGCGGCTATAAATGGGCCACTCGCCGCGGTGATGTCTTTTGCCATTTGAATAAGTTGGAAATGTCTGCCTTAATGCTGCGGGGATAGTTTGTGGCTGTTTCTCCTTTTTATCGTCTTGTTCTCGGCGTAAATGAGTTGACATGACATGAATTATTCCCGCTGCTGTACCATCATGTAGCAAATGCGACATACCGTTGTTTTTTTATCCATCACTCTTGCCAACACCATCATAGCTTACAAAGAATCCAAAGTTCACCCAAACACCAGACCTGTTGGTTATAGGAGGATCTTCTATTTCTGGTTTGTTAAACGCAATAGTCTTTTTGCCACGAACATTCAGCGCGTAGCCTACTGAGTAAGCGAGCACCTGACTGAGCAGCCTAAAACATATTTGGTGTTTTGTTTTGTTTTTTCACTTCGGCGGTGTCAGGGGCATTGCCTGTTATGTCGTTTTGGTTATTGGGCTACCTTGTTGAACGCATGTTATTATATTTCACACACTTTTTTATTTTTCCAAGTCTAATGAATTAGTCCGAGAACCGTTCGGTACATAATGCGTACCGGGTACCGAACCGAAAGCCTCGTACCGAACGGTTCAATACGAATACGCGTATCGTTACACCCCTAATAAAAAACATACAAAATATGCAGTGGTGAGGGGGTCCTATGACAGGTTTGAGAACCACTGCATTAAAAGGTACATATCAGTACTTTAAGAGTCTTTATTAGTACCTTAAAGGTACATAGTTTGAGTTTTCAGTATTTCACCTGTGTCGCTCTACACTTACCGATGAGTTTGGTGGGTTTGTGGGTCTTTCGAAGGCTTCCTTTATGCCGGTGATGAAGATGTCGTTCCTCTTGAAGCAGCACTGGCTCACAGGGTCCATCTTGTCCTTGAAGTCCAGCAGCTCCTGAACCATCTCTTTATCCTTCTCTGGAGAACTCAAGATCTCTCCGCTAGAGCTCTGCAGAAGAAACCAGAAACTTTGAGTTTGCTCTCAAAACGAACCACTTTGCATTTCCTCTCAAAACGAGAAACTTTGTGTTTGCTCTCAAAACGAGAAACTTTGCGTTCGCTCTCAAAACGAGAAACTTTGCGTTCGCTCTCAAAACGAGAAACTTTGCGTTCGCTCTCAAAACGAGAAACTTTGCATTCATTCTCAAAACGAAAAACTTGTCGTTCATTCTCAAAACGAGAAACTTTGTGTCATTTACAAAATGAGAAACTTTGAGTTTGTTTACAAAACGAGAAACTGCGTTTGCTCTCAAAACGAGAAACTGCGTTCGCTCTTAAAACGAGAAACTTTGCATTCATTCTCAAAACAAAAAACTTTGCATTCATTCTCAAAACGAAAAACTTTGCGTTCATTCTCAAAACGAGAAACTTTGTGTCCGTTTACAAAATGAGAAACTTTGTGTTTGTTTACATAACGAGAAACTGCGTTCGCTCTCAAAACAAGAAACTGCGTTTGCTCTCAAAACGAGAAACTGCGTTCGCTCTCAAAACGAGAAACTTTGCGCTCGAGAAACTTTGCGTTCGCTCTCAAAACGAGAAACTGCGTTCGCTTTTTAAAACGATAAACTTTGCATTCGCTCTCAAAACGAGAAACTTTGCGCTCGAGAAACTTTGTGTTCCCTCTCGAAACGAGAAACTTTGCGTTCGCTCTCAAAACGAGAAACTTTGCGCTCGAGAAACTTTGCGTTCGCTCTCAAAACGAGAAACGTTGCGTTCGCTCTCAAAACGAGAAACTTTGCGCTCGCTCTCAAAACGAGAAACTTTGCGTTCGCTCTCAAAACAAAAAACTTTGCATTCATTCTCAAAACGAAAAACTTTGCGTTCATTCTCAAAACGAGAAACTTTGTGTCCGTTTACAAAATGAGAAACTTTGTGTTTGTTTACAAAACGAGAAACTGCGTTCACTCTCAAAACGAGAAACTTTGCGCTCGAGAAACTGCGTTCGCTCTCAAAACGAGAAACTTTGCGTTCGCTCTCAAAACAAAAAACTTTGCATTCATTCTCAAAACGAAAAACTTTGCGTTCATTCTCAAAACGAGAAACTTTGTGTCCGTTTACAAAATGAGAAACTTTGTGTTTGTTTACAAAACGAGAAACTGCGTTCACTCTCAAAACGAGAAACTGCGTTCGCTCTCAAAACGATAAACTTTGCGTTCGCTCTCAAAACGAGAAACTTTGCGCTCGAGAAACTTTGTGTTCGCTCTCAAAACGAGAAACTGCGTTCGCTCTCAAAACGAGAAACTTTGCGTTCGCTCTCAAAACGAGAAACTTTGCGCTCGAGAAACTTTGCGTTCGCTCTCAAAACGAGAAACTTTGCGCTCGAGAAACTTTGCGTTCGCTCTCAAAACGAGAAACTTTGTGTCTGTTTACAAAACAAGAAACTTTGTGTTTATTTACAAAACGAGAAAATGCGTTCGCTCTCAAAACGAGAAACTTTGGGTTTGTGTTTGCTCTCAAAACGAACCACTCTGCATTTGCTCTTAAACCAGAAACTTTGCGTTCGCTCTCAAACGAAAAACTTTGCGTTTGCTCTTAAAACGAGAAATTTGCGTTCGCTCTCAAAACGAGAAACTTTGTGTTCGCTCTCAAAACGAGAAACTTTGCATTCATTCTCAAAACGAAAAACTTTGCATTCATTCTCAAAACAAAAAACTTTGCGTTCATTCTCAAAATGAGAAACTTTGTGTCCGTTTACAAAACGAGAAACTTTGTGTTCGCTCTCAAAACGAGAAACTTTGTGTTTGCTCTCAAAAGAGAAACTTTGCATTCATTCTCAAAACGAAAAACTTTGCATTCATTCTCAAAACGAAAAACTTTGCGTTCATTCTCAAAACTGCATTCACTCTCAAAACGAGAAACTTTCCGTTCGGTCACAAAACAAGAAACTTTGGGTTCGCTCTCAAAACGAGAAACTTTCTGCTCATACTTAAAACGAGAAACTTTGCAATCGAGAAACTTTGCGTTGAAAAAACTTTGGCTTTGCTCTCAAAATGAGAAAGTTTGCATTGCTCTTTAAACAAAGAATTTTGTGTGCGCTCTTATTTTCGAACATATGGCAGCAGTCGCATTCGACAGAGTTTCCAAAGAGAAACTGTTTTGTATTATTGGGGAGCCAGAATTTGCATTCATCGTCAGAAATGTACATTATTTTTACGTGTTGTTATTTTAAACAAACCATATTATAGATGCTTTGCCAGATTTGAGGTGAGTCGCGGTGCAAGTGCATGACAAACCTAGGGTGGACAACGATACAGTTTGTTTTATGTTTTTTAATTGAGTAACGTTACACTCCTAATTTTACCGCAAGAATAGTTAAAGACTAACGAATTTGAAGTATGCTATTGAAAATAACATTGGTCAGCAGTGTTTGAGATTTCAGTGTTTGTGTCGTTCTACACTCACCGATGAGCTTGGCGGGTCTGTGGGGTCCATCTTGTTCTTGAAGTCCAGCAGCTCCTGAACCATCTCTTTATCTTTCTCTGGAGAACTCACAATCTCTCCACTAGAGCTCTGCAGAAGAAACCAGAAACGTTGAGTTTGTTCACAAAACGAGAAACTTTTCATTCGCTTTCAAAACAAAGTGGCATGTTTCCCTGATGTTTTTATTTATTTATAGTAAACTATTGTAGTTTCTCTAAGATTACTGCAGTGCCGTCAGCCTAGGGCTGGGGAAAAAAATCACATTTTGTATATTTTGTTGTTTATGATTTTTTATTTCAGAATTGATATTAATTCAAACACTAGTCCTTACTTATAGGCAAAATGGACACTTTTGTTCCAACAGAGGGTGAAATGTCTCACTTAATGAATATTAATATAGTAATGAATACACTGAAAAGCCCTCGTTGCTGAGAAGATTCATCTTTAAAAGAGTGTGATCTCGAATCAAACCATTATTCCTTAATGACAACAATTCATCTGTCTTGACTTTTGACAAAATCATATCACAACATTAAAATCTGTTTTGGCGCTGCCGCTGAACCAGAGAGCCGCTGTCATTATTTCAACCTAACAATATCAATAGTTCTGCAATACAATAGTTCAATTATCATAGAAGTACTGGGATACAAGTTATAGTTCAGATATAAACACAGATGTCTACGGTATCGAAAAGTTTCCACTGTTTCAACACTAGGTGACTGTTAAATAATTGTATACATAATATCTGCACCAAATTATCGTAATGATAGTATCGAATTTGGAGATACCCTTACGAAAGGAAAATATATTTACCAGTATATTACTTGAAATATATTTTAATATATTGTAAATATATGGAATAATATATTGATGGTATTATAAAATATTCATGTAATATATTGCAAAATATACAAATGATTGCCGCTTTCATATATTGCAATATATTGAAAAATATAAATATTAATTCCCATATATGTGAATATATTGCCTAATGTATTGCATGAAATTTTCCAATATACTGTAATATATTTTTGTTTCATAAGGGTAGAAGCAAAAAATGGATATGAGCAAGCCCTTTCACATTACTATAATTTTAAAGGTTACAGTTAACAACAGAGCCAAAACTATTAGGCCTTAATTTAGTGATTTATTTTTAGATATAATAATTTGCACTTCTAAATCTAATTATATTATTTATCCTACTCCGTCAAATACATTTTTGAAACGTAATAATTTACACAGTTACTGACATGACAAATGTAACATAATAAATAAGACATTACTAACAAGTAGATATAATAAATAATAGTGCATTTAGTAAAATAGTGTGGAGACTAAATGACTTGCCTGAGGTAAATGTAATGCGAGATATTGTCAACAACAAAGATGATATTACTATTATAAACCATTGTTAATATCATGAGGGGTGAAACCAGTCCAGACAGCAAGTATCAATAACACAACTGCTTAAAATAAAAAAACGTAATTTAAAGATCCACATGCTTTATACACTAAGAAAACATTCATGTTGAAATGTAGGCTGGCTAACCGTCAACACGCGAATAAAGCCCGCGCCGCATTTAATCCTGAGGGAAGTACAACATATTTTTGAGCAAATAGTCCATAATATATGAGCTGGCTTAAAATATACTTTATTAATAACCAAAATCCTGCGCGTTGAAACCATGCAGCGCTGTTCATCCGTGATACCGAGTGTATTAGAATCTAGTGTTTGTTTTTAACGGAAGAGAATGAAAATAAAAGAATAAAGGCTTAAATTAATGTGTGTTCATCATAAAGCGATCGGACGTCTCTTCAGAAAATGTGGATTAACCCGCTCGATTAGTTTACCGATCTCTTAAACTTTTAAACTCTAGCTTAGGCTTACCTCGACTGTCAAAACAAGATTTCATTCAAAATATCTCCATCTGTGCTCAGCACGACGCGAGGGTGAGTAAATTACTCTTTAATGAGTTTATGTTCGCTATCGTTGGTTTATAGCAACAACACAAATCTGAATTTAAAACGGCAATAAACCAGCGCCTATACGTATTAAACTGAGGAAAATTAGCTAATTCGACATCCTTCTTAATGAAACGAATAACTAAGCGTTCAATAACATGCAATGTTTACACAAAATGCTGCATATTTCAGTTATATGACTTTAAAATGCCTAAATATCACAAACTGTATGACGATGACGTGAGGAAAGAAGAGAAAATGGCGCTGTGTGGTCTTACTCTTTTTGTTTATTTTTTATTTTTATTAAGAACAATTAAACATTACAGATAAAGAGAGAAACATTAATTTAAGAAAGAAATATACAAAAAAGATAGATAACAAATTAGTGCCGTTTTTCTCACTCAGCTTCACGCTCGAATGGTCATGTGACGCCACAGGCGCGTCTACAGTTCTACTCGTGACGTAACAGGCAGACATCTTATAAGAGTGAGTTTAGTTCGGCGATTATCAGAGTAGATGTCCCATAGCGATCCAAGCGGCGGTTTGAAGACAGTGGTAGAATACATTTTTAGCGCAATCTAGCTGGTAAAAATATTGTTAGACATGTTCGAGAACGCGTTTAAGAACTTACCTGTGGAGATGGAGAGCAGCGACATATTCGAGGAAGCGTTTAAGTATATAGCTGAGAGCACAGATGTGTTCGAGGACGCGTTTGATTACTTACCTGTGGAGATTGACAGCAGTGATGTGTTCGTTGATGCGTTTGAATACTTACCTGTGGAGATTGACAGCAGTGATGTGTTTGAGGACGCGTTTGAACACTTACCTGTGGAGATGGAGAGCAGAGATGTGTTCGTGGACGCGTTTGAACACTTACCTGTGGAGATGGAGAGCAGAGATGTGTTCGTGGACGCGTTTGAACACTTACCTGTGGAGATGGAGAGCAGAGATGTGTTCGTGGATGCGTTTGAACACTTACCTGTGGAGATGGAGAGCAGAGATGTGTTCGTGGACGCGTTTGAACACTTACCTGTGGAGATGGAGAGCAGAGATGTGTTCGTTGACGCGTTTGAATACTTACCTGTGGAGATTGACAGCAGTGATGTGTTCGTGGACGCGTTTGAACACTTACCTGTGGAGATGGAGAGCAGAGATGTGTTCGTGGACGCGTTTGAACACTTACCTGTGGAGATGGAGAGCAGAGATGTGTTCGTGGACGCGTTTGAACACTTACCTGTGGAGATTGACAGCAGTGATGTGTTCGTGGACGCGTTTGAACACTTACCTGTGGAGATGGAGAGCAGAGATGTGTTCGTTGACGCGTTTGAACACTTACCTGTGGAGATGGAGAGCAGAGATGTGTTCGTGGACGCGTTTGAACACTTACCTGTGGAGATGGAGAGCAGAGATGTGTTCGTGGACGCGTTTGAACACTTACCTGTGGAGATGGAGAGCAGAGATGTGTTCGTGGATGCGTTTGAACACTTACCTGTGGAGATGGAGAGCAGAGATGTGTTCGTTGATGCGTTTGAACACTTACCAGTGGAGATGGAGAGACCTGAACACACTGCGAAGAACAACCCAACAGGTGACTGATGACATTAACACAAATCAAAACTGATACAGAAATAATAGTAGGATACGGCTAACACTTTGGGTGCGTCTCAATCAGCTCCCTAGTTCAGTAAGCGGGACATTAATCGGGAAGTCGGCCATTTTATACGCGACATGTCATTTACATTGGCGAAATGTACGACAGTCGATAACAGCGTGCTGTATATTTTTAAAAATAGATTTACATTTACATTTATGCATTTGGCGGACATAGATAGCATTATTTTATTAAATTTCAGCATAAACATACAATGTTAGTGCCTTTTACAGTCCTTACCAGTGCCCGAATTCATGAACATGAGCTTGAGACGCGCCATTTATGATAACATTCAGACATTTATAAGTTATTAATGATGCATTTACTATAGTTTGAATAGTCATGTTTTGTTAATAAGTGATATGCTAACATTGTATAAATGTGTTGTTAACTCAGTTTTAAGAAATGTATAAATGCTTAGTTAATGATGAGTTAATAATTTACAAAACATGATCATACTTTCATAAATGATTAATAAGCGATATGCTAACATTAATGACCACAAATAGACATGAAAATGCACTATCCAAACTTAAAGGGCTGTAATTCAAGAATGCTTTTGGCAGATTATTGCTGATGTTAAAGCAAATCATGAAAAGGTTATGGAAGTATAAATTTACTGTAAAAGAAAAATACTGTACTAAATATTTTTTATTTTATGTAAATATTTTTACTCTAAAATTACTATAAAACCAAAGCCATATGTCTAACCAAGTTGTGTTTTGAATTTGATAGAGTTGATATCACACAAATTGAAGTTCCTAGGAGATTTTTGTTTCGGCGCTGTACCAAAAATAGCCACAGAGCGTCGTCCACATTCCATTGTTGTTTTTCTGATGCGCTTTCCTGTACATTTCTGTCCAAATATCACTTCCATCACAAAACAGTCTCAAAATATTGAACCTTGAGACTTTCCGACGATATACGTTTTGTTAATTTTTGATTATAAAGTAGCTAAAATATATTTTGTAATATGAAACATGCGATGCTGTCTAGGGGGGGAGACGGCTAGAGTACCGTTTCCATGGTAACGCAATGTCCGATTTCAAAATGGTTTTCACAGGATGAATTTTGAGTTTTTAAGCTTTCGAATGACACCTAATTTATGATATTTTACTAAAATATATGATACGGGGAAAAAAGGTGATCAAAAAAGAGCACCAGGCGTCCTGCCTAGGGGTTAATTGGTCCAGGCAATTAGTTAATAAAACATCGATAAAAATTAAGAGACAATATACAAAACGAAATGAACTTTAAAGAAAGGCTTTCAACAAGACAAAACTCAATGAAGTGGTCAAAATCATTTCTTCTGACATATTGCGCATCTTATGATGTGTCCTGTTCACTTTTCATAGCTAATCAGCATAGATTAAATAAAATAAAAAAACATACTATTTAAACATATGAAACTAAATGCATTTTAATGGCTACAACAAATACAAAAGGCTCCAGTGTAGAGAAATGTCCTGTCAGAGCAGGATTTGAGCGCGTGTCGTTTTATTGGTGAGCAGTTCATGAGTGGAGCTCCGTTTCGCTCACATGCTTGGGTAAGGTAGGCAGGTTTTTCACATTCATTTTTATTTCCTGCTGCTATTTAGGCTCTTTTATTGTATATGATAGTGTAAACAGCTCAACAGACCTTTTATTTTATCTAGTCCATTGCATTACGAATGTCAAAACTGTGATGTGCAGTTCAAACGAGTCTTCTCACAGATACGCTTGTTGTGCTTTCGTGTTTTATAGACTCGATATCGTTTCTTATTCAAATGTGCTGAAAGCAAAGTCTCTTCATTTTTAATGAATGACACGTGGATAGTGGCAAATTAGGGGAAGTCTCTGTGTGCGCACAGCTCTTGGTAGCGGTTATAGGCTAAATATTATCATCAATGGCATCCCAGCAAACATTGGTCTGATGGCAACGTTGTGTCTCTGGCCAAAAATAGCTAAATTTCCAAAAAATGCATTCAGATACGCTCAACGTACATCCAGTCAACTTTCATTTTGGAACTATTTTCCAACCACGACAGGACATTAGGGGTGTAACAATACACTCGTGTCACGATTCGATATTAATCACGATACGATATTTATCCCGATATTAAGCCGACATAAAGAAGAGGGTTGTTTTTTTTTATTTGTTTTTTTCAACGATAAAAACGATACAGATCGTCACATTTTTATATCGCGATATATCGTTTCCATCTGTTGTTTCTGGTTTTATTTGTAAGTTCAGTCTCATGCTGTGTGTGTTTTCCTCAGAGAACTTCAACCTTTATGATGAAACGAGAGTGCCACCTCAACTCTTCCACACTCTTTATGAAGTGGGAAAGAAACTGGAATATAATGGCCGTGTCCATGAAGGAATCAGAAAATCGGACGGCCAAAAGGTATGTTACTCTTTCTCCATAAACCTTTGACCTCTGAGTTCTGCCATAAACATCAATGTTTACAAGTGTAAAAACCTGCAAAACATTTTTTCTTTTTTAGGTGTTCATCAAATTTGTTGAGAGGCAGCAGCGCGGGGAACCATCGGAATCGGTAAGTTGACACGACTTTATTCTTCATGAATTATTGATCAACTTTGCAACATTGACACTGTTATTGACCTGAATTGAATCACATTGAACTGAATTGAATTAATTTCATAATTGACGAACTTTACAACATTGATGCTGTTATTGACCTGAATTGAATCAAATTGAACAATTTTTATTACATTTGTTAAATTCTGTAGTCAAAGCCTAGAAGCATCAGTGCATGTAAAGTTCACTGAAACGAGCTAACCTTTAGTTAATCTCTTCTCTTCTTTAGCCTGAGTTTTTCAGTGACGAGATTACTACAATGCTAACATTGCAAAAGCTTCCAACATGCGACCATGTCATACAGTTTTATGACTGGTTCGTCATGAAAGATGACGACGTGCTTGTAATGGAATATCCTCATCCCTCGGTGACCTTGGCTGAATTCATCAAGAGTAAAAAAGGTCACCTGACCGAAGACATGGCGAGACGCATCATGTGGCAGCTCGCCGATGGACTGCGCCACTGCTGGGATCGGGGGGTTTTCTTTCTCTCTGAGGGACAATTGCTCATCAACCCTGACACCCTGCAGCTGAAGATAAACTTTAGTTGCGAGGCTAAATGTCTAGGAGAAGGAGTTAAATTATCACACGCTCCATTCTTCTACTTTGTCATGAATGCGCTCATCAAAGCAATAAGACGCCCGTTTTGGAAAAAAACTGTGTCCAGAGGTGAGCTCAATATCATTGCTTGGAAAAACATACAATGCTTAAGTGTCAAACACTGATGATGAAATGTTATACACTCTAGAATAAAATCTGGGTTAAAAACAAACTAAGTTGGCTTGAAAACAGACAAACCCACCGGTTGGGTTAAATATTTGCTGAAAACAATCCAATTGCTGGGTTAAAAATAACCCAAGTGGGGTTGAAAATGGACAAACCCAGCAACTGGGTTGCTTAAACCCAGCAGATGGGTTAAATATTTGCTGTAAACAACCCAATTGCTGGGTTGAAAACAATCCAAGTGGGGTTGAAAATGGACAAACCCAGCAACTGGGCAGTTTTAACCCAGCAGTTGGGTAAGGACAAACATGGCTAATCCGCTCTCCTCTGATCACTTTCACAGAATGCGTCAGACTTCTCAAGCGACTTCGTCCCAAAGGAAAGCGGCCAGTTTACACCTTAGAGAACATTTCACATGATCCCTGGTTCGCGGGTATGAAGGAGAACGAAACCTGCAGAAAAAAGTGTGTGTTTTGTGTTTAATCAGAACGACCTCTTTTCGATGTGAAACAGGACCTTACTTTAATGCTCTGGTTATTTGACAGGTAGATGTTTCCCTGTTCACCAGCTGTAGTTCGACTCAGGATCATCCGCTTTCCCCAACGATCTGCCTTCCGCCCCTCCAGACGAGCCTCAAGTTAGACGACCTCAACGCCATCCACAGCCAAAAGCTGCTCTTCTCAGCCTCTTCAGCTACGAGGTGAGAACTCTTCCTTTATTCCACTGATCCACAATTTAATGCAGAGATTCACCAACTGGCTTTCATTTGTGAATCACAGCATCAAGATGTGCACGTAAGACTCCGCCCACCTTCTGCTGACCAATCGGAGCACTGCTGACCTCATTCGTCTACGTTGGCGGAGATAGGAAGAGTTGCCAAGCCACTGCATTATGATTTAATTCTGGTTCGCGGGTATGAAGGAGAACGAAACCTGCACCTGCAGTGTGAAAGCGCCTCCGGGAGCCGGATGGCAGTGCATTTTGGCACCCGGACTAAGAATTGTTCCTCTCTTCCCTCTCTCTTCTCTCTCGCTCCTCATGCTTCTGCCTCTGATCTCTCGCCTCGTCCGTTCTGACCCACAGGTGTTGCGGATGCCGTGGCTGGAGCGGTGTGGAGTTAAGTCTCGTGAGTACCCTTGACCTGCGGGGGGGTGTGGGGTGTTAGTCACGTTCCTGGGTGGGGGTGGGGGGAGGGCTCCGTCGCGGTATATGTTTCTGGGGGGAGGGGGGAGCGACGACAGTAAAGTTGGGGGTGTTGTGGAAGTTAGTGACGTTCATGGGGGGGTTTCGTCGCGGTATAATTTGGGAGGGGTTGTGGGAGTTGGGGGTTCCCCATTGGTGGTGGGCGGTGTTGTGGGTAGCTGGGGGTGGATAGGCGGTGGGTGGTGTTGTGGGTGGGCAGATTTGTGGGTAGGGATGGGTGGTGTTGTGGGTGGGGGTGGGCGGTGTATGATAGGAGTGGGCGGTGTTGTAGATGGGCGGTGTTGTAGATGGGAGCCGTATGATGGGAGTGGGCGGTGTTGTAGATGGGAGGTGTAGAAGGGCGCTGTTGTAGATGGGTAGTGTTGTGGGTGGGGGTGGGCGGTGTTGTGGGGAACCCCCGACTTTCACAACACCTCCACCCCTTCACAGGCCGGAGGTGCTCATGGGGCGGCGCTCTACACCCCCCAGTCTCGGCGTTCGTTGCACTCGGGGTTTGGACAGACGAGGAGAGGGAAAAGAGGTGGAAGCGGGAGGAGCAACAGAGACGGGAGAGGATAGAGAGGAAAATAAAAAATTTTAAATTTGTCCGTTCGCAAAATTTACTGACATCCGGCCATTTTAAATAAAATATTTATCCAATTATCCATGTTTTTTTTATTTCAAATATCATTACACAACACATCTAACAGTCTCAAACTGAAAAAAAATTAAATACGTTAGTACACTCACCTAGAGGAACGAAAACCCTGAATTTCAGACTAGAGCTTTCACAGACCTCCAAATATATATATATATATCTGTGTGTGTGTATGTTTGTGTGTGTGTGTGTGTGTGTGTGTGTAATGGTTAAACAGTGTAAATGAATGGTGTGCTGGGCTAAACAGAGCTCTTTTTAAAACATACTTTGTTCTTATGTTTTTATAAGTATTTGCATTCTTTAGGTAGGCATAAAATACATTCCCGTTTTTATTTGTATGTATACACTTCAGACTGTTGTCTGTCTGGATTTATGTATAAATGCAAGTTGAATTAGGCTATCTATTTTTTTAGTTTTTAGCCTGGTCATAGGAAAAACGTAGCTCTGGCAACGGTTTTGCAAACCACAAAATATGTACCAATACATACATAATGTGACGATTTCAAAGTGAAATGTCCACTGGGTGGCGCTAAAAGCTTAGTTTTCCCCCCGGAACAGATGTGCGTGAATCTGGCATTTGTTACGTTGGGTTTTTAACGTACACCCACACTGAACCCTAAACCTACCCGATATTGTTAACAAAAGCAAATGTGACAAATAATATTGTATCCATGTAATTTTAGCCTGAGTTTTGATCTCGTCTTTGAGCTCTTTTATCATGACTCGTTCCTCAAGGGGTTCGTTCCCAAGTTTGTCACATTGCAAATACAAATCTGTCTCAGCTGAGCTATCATGGACCATGGTAAAACAAAACGAAAAAGAAAATGCTGTTTTTCTGCCTAGTGTTCATTATTGTTGGAAACACTCGGACAGTGTGTGAAATATTATTACAATAAGGGAAAAGTGCCCATAGTTACCAAATTACCATTAATAGTGTCCAAATATAAGCAACATTGTTACACTTACCGCTAAGTTACATGTTTTTTCAGGTTGGAGCTGCAATTCTTGTATGCTGAGATGTCTGTTCGTTTTGGTGCACACAGTATAGCATTATGAAACTTCTTATTGACATCTAGGAGTGAAAACATGATGAACTAGAGGGAACAGGTGATCTGCCTCCCATAGCTCACACACACACCTTCGTGATCTTCCTCTGCTTTGGCCATCATCTGACTAAACACGCGCTAATTATATGCGGATGATGCGCGTACACCTTTCGCGAAGCAGCCTCTCCAACATTTCGCGAGACTTGCGAAGTCATATTAACTTGTTTTAAAATATATAATTAATTATTACCATTGACAGTAGCGGAGGAACGCCCCCGATTGTAACGCAGTAAAAGTACAGTTTTTTCACAAGAAATGTACTTGAGTAAAAGTAAAAGTACCTATTTTTAAAAATACTCTAAAAGTACAAGTTACCCAAAAAATGTACTCGAGTAAATGTAACGAAGTAAATGTAATTCGTTACTACCCACCTCTGATGCCTTGTTCCCACTGTGCAGGCTGGTGGTGGTGGTGTAATGGTGTGGGGGATGTTTTCTTGGCACACTTTAGGCCTCTTAGTGCCAATTGGGCATCGTTTAAATGCCACGGCCTACCTGAGCATTGTTTCTGACCATGTCCATCCCTTTATGACCAGCATGTGCCCATCCTCTGATGGCTACTTCCAGCAGGATAATGCACCATGTCACAAAGCTCCAATCATTTAAAATTGGTTTCTTGAACATGCCAATGAGTTGACTGAACTAAAATGGCTGCCACAGTCACCAGATCTCAACCCAATAGAGCATCTTTGGGATGTGGTGGAACGGGAGCTTCGTGCCCTGGATGTGCATCCCACAAATCTCCATCAACTGCAAGATGCTCTCCTATCAATATGGGCCAACATTTCTAAAGAATGCTTTCAGCACCTTCTTCTAATCCTGATAACTGATCTCTGGCTAATTTGGTTCTTTAAACGAACTTGTGATTGGTTTAAAATATCTGGATTAAGTTATCACTGCATGTTCCTGTGTTCCCTGAAGAGGGCCATTCAATTTGATCCGTGACAGCATTAATAAATGTTTCTTTAGGGTCAAGATCAAGTTCTCTGCATCAAACCATCCCATAATATCCGTCATCACTCACATTAATGCACGGCTCAGAGTAACTGTACAGCATGTGTGTAAGACTCCAATACAACTATAAAGTAATCATTCTGTAGCGTCTGTGGTCTCTTACAATGAGGATCAAAGATGAATTCAATGTTGATTGTAAGAGGGGGATAGCTTTTAGCCGCATGTAAATTAAGAGCCACGCCACAGAGTCTGGGGGAAGTGACATCTTCGACAGCTTTACGACCCAGTCCAAATAAAACAGGCAGTGATCGGGTCACATGACTCGATGACTCGAACCCTGTTCCCCCCCCTTACATTCTCCCAGACAGAAAGGCGCCAAGATTCCTGTCAATACACACGGACTCACAAACACACACACACATTCCTTATGAAGCTTTAATTAAGACTATTCTAGACTGTATACGAGGTAGCTTGGTGTGTATATGCATGCTCCTTGACTCATGCCTACTTAATCATGGCGTAGAAACAACGTAAGTTCATTTTAAATGCTTGTATTTCTGTGTAAAAATGTATCTCTGTTTTAATATCTCCCAGCCATAAGGTGTTTGATATCTAAATATTCCTATTTCTTCGACTTACTCAACGATGCACAAAATGGGATTGTGAAATGTATCATTAATATGTTTAGCCAACTTGGGAGTAAAACCATACAAAATCAACACCCCTTTACGACACCTCAGAAACATGCAAAGCAGGTCGTAAACCAAGACAAAGAGAACTTTTCCCGCTCAGAATTCACCCTCTGGATTGGGTAAAATAACCCAGAAGGGGGCGTGGATTAATTGTCTTAAAAGACCAGTGGAGACCACAATCGCCCTCTTCTTCTGAAAATCTCCTCTCTTCTAGTCCAGCCTCTCTTCCGAAATCTTCTCTTCTATAATCCGGTCTTCAACAATCCTTTTCTCCTCGCTTCATCAACTTACTAGCCCCAAGGGCCTTCTTCAGGAGGAGAACACGAAGCATCGCTAGAGAAAACAGCTGCTTCCCTCCCAACCTCGGAAAGAACCGCCGGACACGCAGGACATTTGAACTCGGAACACACGCACACACGCGAGAAGCCAAAACGAAACCAAAACGAAAGCAAGTATTCTTATTTTCCAAATTCAAACTGCTGTAAAGAGGGTGTGTTATTTTCCCGTTGGGACAAGTTAACTCCGTGAAGGTTGTATTTGATGAACTGAAGGAAAGCTGCTTCTTACCCCTAATTCTTTGTACCATCTCTCTCTCTCTCTCTCTCTCTTTTATCTCTCTCTAATTTTAGTCTATTCATTATTCTCTTTTATATATTCTTTCGTTAATATCTATATTTCTACTCTCTTGATGCATATTTAGTGTGTACTTTCTGTGTGAATCGTAGTGTTATTTTTAGTCTGCGTTTATTAAACCTCCAAAAGACATTTAATGAGTTGAGTCTGTTGTTCTCCCACATACACAAAGTCAATGAAACTTACGATCTAACGTTACCTAACTGCTTATGCTACTATTTTAGTAAAGTAAACTGTATGACCATTTGAAATATTGAACTTGTCCTGATCAGTAAAGTTAATGTTTCTTATGCGCTCGTAAAGCAGTGATCCCTTATTGAGAATTGATTTAAAAAGTCTATAACTAATTTGGTGGACAAACTTAGTAGGATAATTTCAAGCAATTCCGTAAAGGGTTACTTGTATTTAATTAAACATTTTTCCCTATCGGAAAATCTTAATACGTAATGAACAACTGGCAAATTATATTCATAAATTCATGAATATTGAATATTAAATCCCTTTTGAGTTAATTATTCCCCGAGATATTAAACTCAGTCATTGTTGTTACAATTCCATCAGAAATAAATCTCTCAATCAAGTGGCTGTGTCTATAGCATTGTACACAACATTATAATATTATTTTCAATGTTATATTATATTATATTATATTATTATTTAAAATGATTATTGCCCGGGTTCAGTAATGAACTCTTGTAATAAAGTAGCAATGGCATCACCTCAAGATGCGATCTAATCCTGTTCATGAAATGAGCAGGTTTAAGCTTACGGATCTGTTACTGACAACAAGTCCAGGATAAGTGTCGAAGAACATAAATCAACACCACACACACATTCTGAGCTTTAGCATTGAGCCGTGGTCAAATGAAGATAACATCAGCTAAATCGTTCAAAAAGAAGTATACTCTAGTAACAGTCCACTGGCAGAAATGCAATACTCAATATTATACCGTTGTAGGCTAAATGGATGATTTTTGCATATCAGGCACAGGCACAAGACGAAATAAAAGACTTGGAGAAGACACTGAATGACAAAAAGCGGCACACAGAACTAACCAGCAGAGCTAGATAAGATAGAAGAAGATGAGGTCAATACGAGAAAGACAACTACATGGGCGGTTCACACTTTCAGTGACTTTTTGCGCCAAAGACAGAACAATTGTGAAGTCGAGCCTAGGGCTGGGTATCGACTCGGATTTTACGCTTCGATTTCGATTCAAGCTCGTAGATTTAATACAAATACTATAGCTATTTAGAAAACAACAACAGTGAACGTAAGTTTACAAGTGGGTAATTAAAAAGAAATGAAGAGAAACAAACCTGTATATTAAACTCTTTTTTAATGTACCCAGGTGTATCTAAATCAGAACCCATCTCTACATTTCAAACGCATACAATTGTGGCGTTATGTGTCCGTGACTGTGGAAGGCAAGGCAAGATTATTTGTCTAGCACATTTCATACCCAATGGCAATTCAAAGTGCTTTACATAGAAATGAAATAAAATAGTGATAACCTGCATAATAAATAGTATCGGTTTGAGCTTAAACATTTGTTCAGTTGATTGAAAACAACTTTTCCAATGATCTTGCCTATGAAGGGGAGATTTGAGATTGGTCTGTAGATGCTCAATATGGATTACCACTTCTAGATCTGCTTCTAAACAGTTAAACACACTTTTGAAAAAGTGGAAGTGGGGAGTGTGTCAAGGGCGCAGGTTAAAGTTTTAAGGTGCTCTAACGTTTCTTCTAACATTTTACCATCAATTGCTTCGAATTCAGACACAGTAACTTTCTGAGGTTTTGATCTGATCTGTCTGAACCCAGAGCAACTCAAGGATGTGCTGATCGCCTTTCTGATATTATTGATTTTCTCTGAGAAGAAGGAGGCAAACTCACTGCATTTGCTGTCTGAGAGCATTTCTCTGGGAATGTGACTTGAGGGCTTTGTAAGTCTCTGGACGGTAGCAAAAAGAGTGAGTGTGTTGTTTCTGTGTATAATATTTGAGAAGAAGGTCTGGTTTTGTTTGCCACTCTTTTTCCTGACTTTTTAGAGGAGCAATATCAATTACATTCTTAACTTTTGAGTTAAAAGAGTCGAGGAGAAAATCAACAGATATGCTTGGTGTTATATATCCTTCATAAACAGCACATTGGTGTTCTCATTTAAGCATCTCTTTTTGACAGAGACAGATCTAGCTTCAATGGCAGGAGAGATTGATATGTCAAAGAAAATACAGAAATGATCAGACAGTGCCACATCCTTAATAACAATTGATGAAATGTTTAGACCCTTACTGATGAGTAAATCTAGAGTGTGTCCACGATTGTGTGTGGGTCCATTTACATGCTGTGTCAAATCAAAAGTGTTAAGAACAGTCATGAGCTCTTTTGTTGTTCTGGATTCAGCATTGTCTATGTGAATGTTAAAATCCCCAGCAATAGCAAAACAGTCAAACTCTGAGGAAATTGTTGATAACAGTTCTGTAAAGTCCTCAGTAAAGGCTGGAGAGTATTTCGGAGGCCTGTAAATAATGATAAGCAGAATGCTTGGAGCACCTTTTAACACAATACCCAGATATTCTAGAGTCACCAAATGACACTTGCTTACATTGATAGACATCTTTAAAAAGAGCAGCAACACCTCCACCTCTCCTAACCGCTCTGCAGACACTCATTAAAGTAAAGTTAGGAGGAGCTGCTTCATTGAGGACTGTTGCACTGCAGTTTTCTTCTAGCCACGTTTCATTTAGAAGCAACACATCTAGGTTGTTAGTGGTTATTAAGTCGTTGACTAGAAATAATGTTTTCTTAAGTGAACGGATGTTTAAAAGTGCTAACTTAACAGTATAAAAATGTTTTCCCCACATTAATCTTAGTTTGACAAGTAACAGGCAGCAGATTAGATGGGTTTGCTGTATGGTCTGACGAGGACTTATGTTACTTTCACGTAACAGAACAGAGATAGAGAAAGAGACAGGCACACTGGGTTCCCACTTGTTCTGTAAACATTTGGTAAAGTCACTGTTATCATAGCGGGGACCCAAAACACATCACCTAGAGCTGGTATGAGTTATTTTTGGTTCAGCCACAACAAATGGAGAAGGGTGTGGGCCCTTGCATTGTGACCGAAGAAATCTCACAGCAGGAGGGGAAGGCGAGCTGGGCCCATCGGCTTTGGTGATTCTGGGGCTCGACGCTTTTTGGTTGGTATCTGTGTGATCGAGTGTGATAGTCTGGTTCCAATGCTCAATTCTGATTTTTTTGCTCAGATTTTTTGTTTGGCTGTTCACATTACCTTTTAAAATGTGGCCTAAATCTGATTCCAGTGTGAACTGTTTCAGGTTTCAAACTAACCCACATGTGCAAAAGAACAATATCAATGACATCAGACGCCGTTGCACTAAAGTTCAGGAGGTTATAGAGGATGTAAGCAAAAATGTTTGTGTAATGGAAGCCATAACATTAATGAGCAGGTGCTGAAGAGGAGAAGAACACGCTCTTCTGAAGCCACGTTTTCCTGTGTCCCCGTTCTTCCATTTCGTGTGCTATTTTTTCAAAAACGGAGCGGTTATGGTAGGATCCTTCTAGCGTAGCTTGAACTGAAGTATCTCCCCATATCCTAATCAGGTCTAACACCTCACTCTCCCTCCACTGACTCGCTCCATCGCTGTTCTCCATATCTAGTCTAGTTTATAATGTTACTGTCTGTGTCTGTTGTGTCTAGGGCTAAATCGCCAGCACAAAATTGTGACAAATGTCGACATAGATTGACGTAAAAGACGCATCAAATCCGCCTTGGTTGTTCACACTGCGGCCGCTTTGGAAAAAAATCAGATCTGGGTCTAAATCTGATTTGAAAAAATCAGATCTGGGCTAGATTTGAGAGTTCACACTACCTCTGAAGAAGTCTGACCTGATCACTTGACCCCCAAAAAAATCAGATTTGGGCCACTTTTGCCTGCAGTGTGAACGGGGCCTTAGAAGCTCAGAAGCAGGGATGCTGGAGAGAGGAATAACACGTCTGAAAAAGTGAATGTGTTTCCGTCAATAAGACTGTGGCACTTAAATGTTAACATTGTGGAAACAGCTGCTCCGGATCGATTGGTTCCCTGAAGTGTGTGTTAGTCTCGTCGGATGCGGTGCTACGGTCTGGAAAGTAAGTGCGGATCTGGACAAGATTAGCAAACTCCGCTTCAGACTGGGTGCTCCTAAAACCACCTTTTCAGTCTTTTGAAGAAAGCTTGTCTTCACTGGATGAGGAAGTGTCTGTGTTTTCTCAGCTGTTGGCATGAATGTTTTGTAATGTTGGAGCTCTAAATGTCACAGATGACACAAAAATTTTAGGTGAACTAGTTGGTTATTCCACTTCGCCTTTCCGTTACTCGTCAGGGGTGAAAGGGCCTTTACACACAAGACTTTTTAAGCCCTTAAATTGTATTCTTGACCTGTGGAGAATCTGTGCAATGGGTAAGTATAGACCACTGCAAACGGCTGTGCCCTCGTATGGTGCACTATATAGGGTTATACGGACTTAGTCTTGAGGGCGTGTCTGTGAGGAGCAGGACTGCAGGTGCAGCGTCAGCGCCCCCTGGCTGTGGAGCTGCAGCAGCCGCACAAACTCCTCCGGCATTTTGTGCATTCGGGGGTGCGGGCGCATTAGGTCGTAATAATGGTATGGAACCGGCCGCTCCTGCAGGTCGCTGCCAAACGGCCAGAATCCGTAAACGTGCACGTGCTCACACAGTTCAAGTGCAGTGCTGATTAAAAGAAACCCTGAGGAGAGGCGGACCTCCCGCAGGCCACGCCCCTTCCAGAACCGGTCCAGTGTCCGCAGGTAATAGGGGCTGAAGAACAACACCGGCTGCTGAGGTCTGATTGGCTGCAGGACTTTGAGCAATTGGACTGACACTGGTGTGCAGAATGTGTAGGCAAAGGCGGGAATAATGAGGGAGGCGTTTCCGTACACACTGACCCGCTCCACCAACGGATCCGGATTCTTCTTCAGGTCTTTGTATCTACAGACACACACACACACACATCTAATGAACACTAATGAAAAAAAGCTAAATCTACTACATCCATGTATAGGTGTGTTGAATGTCTCATATTATAATTAAAAATGATGAGCCATTTTGTGCTTTTGATCGCAATAGGGCAACCTATTGGCCAATCAAAGTCATCCTCTGTCAACCTCCTTGATTTTTGTAATACCATCTGACAAAGTTTAAAGTCTCTAGCATTTACGGTTTGGTCTGCATAATCCTTTTTACGCCACGAGAAAGATAATAATAATAATAATTAAAAAACCTAAGGTCTCGAACCCCTAAATATAGCTGTAAGCAGCAGTTATCGGGGTTCAAGTCTTTTAAGGTCTTCAAGCACATGCATGAAAATATATTAAGTTTCATTTAACAAATGAGTTACCACTAAGATCATAGAAGGAAAAGACTATTTGCAGCCAATACTGGCAATTAACCTCAGGAAATATATTGTTTTTAAAACCGTTATACCGCCATCTATGGTCCGATGTCAATAAAAATGTGCATGCTTGTTAAGAATCATATGTTGCACGTTCTCAATTACTTATTACTGAATGATGGGCTTTTGGGGGACCTTTGGATTTTCTAAATGACCCGGCTATAGCTATTCAAAGGCCAAAGTTCAGTGTTTTTTGTGATAAATATTGGCCTAGAGAGCCCCGAGAATTGTGCCTCAGACGTTTTAACGAGGTTGAGCCAAAAACCTAGGACTAGGTTGCAAAAGTTGTTTTTTTTAAAATAGTCTACAATATTTCGGGAACGATTCGATTGACAGCGTCGGTCCTAGAGGTAAAGTTGCTCAGAATGAGGAGTTCTACGATGCGCTATGAATGTCGTAGACATGTGACTAAAATCGTGTGGTATACAATCCTTTACCCACGTGAAAAATGTGAAGTTTCCAGCAGCTTCCAGAGGAGACTGAATTTCTCACAGGCCTCTTCGTTCTGATCAGCCTCCATTAATCTCGTATCGAAGCTGCTGGAAACTTCGCATACTTCAAGATACGCAAATGTCCTCAAAGACAGCTTTGGCATCTTGGACAAAGACACTACATGCCAGTTGTCAAGTCAATCAGACTTAGAGTTGTGTAGTTATAGCGCCACCCAGTGGCCAGTTATTCTTTTTTACACAACCACAGAATGATCTCTTACATACACTGTATTGCCAACTTTTGGGATGCCTGTCTTTCCATGCACATGAACTTTAATGCCATCCCATTGTTAATCCGTAGGGTTTAATCTGGAGTCGGCCCACCCTCTCTAACAGCTCCAGCTCTTCTGGGAAGGCTTTCCTCAAGGTTTAGGAGTGTGTTTATGGGGATTTTTGCCCATTCTTCTAGAAGCTCATTTGTAAGGTCAGGCACTGACGTTGGACGAGAAGGCCTGGCTCTCAGTCTCCGCTCTAATTCATCCCAAAGCTGTTCTATCGGGTTGAGCTCAGGACTCTGTGCAGGCCAGTCCAGTTCCTCCACACCAAACTCCTCATCCATGTCTTTATGGAGCGACGCTTTGTGCACTGGAGCGCAGTCATGCTGGGACAGGAAGGGGCAATCGCAAAACTGATCCCACAAAGTTGGGAGCATGAATTTGTCCAAAATGTCTTCTTTCACTGGAACTAAGGGGCCAAGCCCTGAAAAAACTAACCCTTTTTTAGATAAGTATTGTCAATCAGACTCCAGAGAATCTTGCTCCACTGGTTTAGTTCTGATCGGGCAAAAAATCTAGGAACAGTTGGCAAAAGTAGTGGCAAAATTTTGCCAGGGTGGTGGTTTTGTTCGGCCACAGATTCCAACAATATAAGACACTTGAACCTACACCTGACCGTTTAAGAGTTATGAGCTATTTTGCACTTTTGGCCCAATCAGGGCGAGCCATGTGACGACGATTATTGACAATCAGACTCCAGAGAATCTTGCTCCACTGGTTCATTCCGATCGGGCAAAATATCTAGGAATAGTTGGCAAAAGTGTTTTTGGGCGGGCACTGTGAAGTACTACCAGCCCTCAAAGTTACAAGTCTCTATGATTTACGGTTTGGTCTGCCCGATCACTTTAAGGGGAGAATGCCGAGCCTTGGAAAATTAAACAAATTACAGTAAGGTTTCAGCGCTATATACACGCTTCAATTATCTCACTGAGAGAAGTGTGTGTGGATACTGACTCTCTCTGAATCTGAGTGGGGTTGATGGTTATCAGATCCGTCTTCAGTCCAACATCCCTGTCATTAACCGCTGCCAAATTAAACCTGAAAGAGAGAGCAAAATCTTTTATTTGAAAACTGTCGTCCAAAATCAATTAATGTTGGTGTCTGCATTTACGAGACCTTTATGAGTTTATTATAAAGATAATCTGATGCTGATCTTTATTCATACAAACATCCAATTTTCAATAATCACTTTACTATAAAATCGTATTAACAGGGTTGTCATTTTAAAATTGTCTCTTACTGACAAACACAACAAAATCTAACATTTTCTGGATTACGTCATTAATGTATTGAGTTGCAGAATGCTACAATTAAATAATGGATAACGTGTTAACGGAGGACACACAAAACACACAAACACAACTATACGGTTAAAGTTTATTTCTCTAATACATGCACAAGCGGCTCTTCAACAAACGACAATTTAAAGCAATCGATGGAAAAAGACTTGATTAAAGCATCAATGTTGCGCTAGTTAGTGGTGTGTGAGTTTATCTTCACAGACGCTGTTATAGTTCGACTTCCTGAAGTGTATGACGTCTTCAAGTGTTGTTTGTTTGAGTGACACGTCAAAGTCTAGTTAAGCATTCACAAAAACATTCGCTTTTTTTAGATTTGTCAAATAATGTGTTAACGACTCACTGCAGAGCAACAGCAAATATAGCCGGTTGATTATAAGGCCCTCAGCTGATGAAAGTCTTGTGGTTTTAGTGTAAATCTGTCTAAATATTAACCAACTGTAAAGTAATTAACTATTTGAACTATTCACAGAGAAAGTGACTGACGATGTTCTGGTGTTTAAGATCTGCTGTAAAAACACAAGTGAGCGCACGTCAGTTAAATTCTATTTTAATGGAGCAAATCCACAAGATCACCTACAATGAAACTGAACTGATAAACGATTCAAAAGAATCTCTGCGATCTTCTGCTCTGTGAATGTGGCTTGTTGGGGACACTAACATTTCAACTAAAGTTTTCAACTAAACATCCAAATAAGATTAATTACTAAATGAACTGTATGAACTTTATTACTGATCTGCCCACATTGTCGCTATATGTTAAATTGAAATGAGCTGATAAACATCACCGTTTTCTCCAGATCGACTGTACAGCTGAATCAAATTTTGTTGCAATATTGTCCTGTTTAACACTGAAGCTGCTTTGAAACAATCGTCACTGTAAAAGCCGGATATAAATAAAGATGACTTGACTTGGCTCAGGTCCCTTCCGTGTGGATCTGTGGGATTTTTCCACCTGTGTTCTGGTCCATATAAATCACTCTGGTTGAGTACATTATTTTGGTCAGTGAGTGAGCAAGGAATGATGGGATGTGTTTACCGTATGACGAAGTCTGCGCTGTCAATCTCATTCCCACAGCTGCTGTTTTTCAGAATCCCACCGCTGCCGACCACAGCACACCGACCCAGATGACGACCGGACCAGGGGAAGTCCTGCGCACACATACACACACACACACACACACACACACACACACACTATATTAGTGAGGACATTGCATAGTTCCCTTTCAACTCGCGCTGCATCGAGAATCATTGCTGTGGGAGCATCTCTGTGTGATTGTGTCGTGAAGCATGAGTGAAATCAATCCATTTACGTGACGGGATTTCATAGGCGGGTGAAGTAAAGACGAGGAAACTATAAAGCATACCCAAACCAAGCAGTGTTAGCCTCTGCGTCTTCAAGTGCTCTCTGTGAAATTGTGCGTCTTATTTAGGGTTATCAATCTCTGATATAGAAGAGTTATAATGGTGGTGAGCAAACAAATTGCGTGTTCCTCCCTGCCCCCTGCTATACTTCCTGCATGCCTGTGCAGTCTTGGGTATTCTTTATAGTTTCATCGTCTTGACTTCACCCGCCTATGAAATCCCATCACGGGATTGGACTGATTTCACTCGTGCTTCACAAAGCAATCACACAGAGACGGTCCCAAAGTGTCAATTCTCAACGCAGCGTCTCATTCCCTTTTTAGGGGAACCATGGTTACAGTTGTAACCAAGACATTTCCATTGATTTTATATAAGGTTTATGGTATTTTCTATGGCCTAACCCAAGCTAAACCCACGCATCACAGACAAGCGCAAAATGCTAGACTAAAATAAAAACATGTTTTAGCCAATTTAGAAGCGTTTTTACGATGTTTATAAACACTAGTAGGTCGTCATAATATTTGACACATACGCGCATACACTCTCACACACCTCAGGCAGCATACTGTGAAGTTCTGCTTTCACTTTGTATGTTTTTGTTGTGCTCGTTTCATATTGGATGGATTGATTGATGGCTGTGTTGCGTTTGGTGAGCATTAATGATCCTGTGGCGTTACAATAATACTGCAGCCTGAGTCTGTCATAAACACACACACAGAGAGAGAGAGAGAGAATTTGAAATGCAAAGTTTACAAGAACTCATTTTACAAGAGCATTCATTTTTCTGTTTACATAACTAGGAGAATGATGACATTAACTACTGTGTGATTACTCCCTGAACTTTGTGTACACTTCCCATCAGACACTCCAGTGACGTATATAAGCGGTACAACGCTATCAGCTACAGAAGAGCATCCAGATAAAAACAGAAGGAAGTCTCCTCAAGGACTGCAAGCACAGTTACACATTTCAAAAATAATAAAAATAGAGATTTGTTCTCAGAAGAAAACGGTCAAGAACTTCTAATGTGGAAAAAAAGACAATTATTCAGAAATGTTCCTGGGCCCTCATTTATCAAGGGTGCGTACGCACAGTTCTGTGCGTAGTGAGTGCGTAAGAACAGTTTCACGCAAAGTGTGGGATTTACCAACTTGTACTTATACGTAGAAATGTGTGTAAATATAAGCACACCTCTGAGCATGCTTACGCAGATAATCTAGTGGTAGAATAGCGACACTACACATAAAAAGCATTTAAGAGTGTCACAGTAAGCATTAAGCAATCCACATATGTCCTGAGTTTCCTTTAAAACACTCAATTTATAATTTGTCTAGTTTTAAACACAATGCTTAATTGGTGTCAAACCCTTTAAAAGACAGATGTGAAATATATTTGTCTCAGTGCAATGGCTTATCTTGCGTTATTGGAAGACTTGGCAAACAATGCGCTCCGCAGAGAGCGCGTTTTCCAAGATCGCGCTGATCTGCTTGGCGAGAGCACAGAGTGGCTTCTAAGTAGGTACCGCTTTCCCAAAAATGTACTGCTGGATTTGTGTCGTGATTTAGGACCAGTGTTGGAGAGAGAAACAAATCGCACGAAAGCCATTCCCGTGCACATCCAACTCCTGTCCACCCTTGGATTTTTAGCTACTGGCACATTTCAGCGTGAGGTTGGAGACATATGTGGTATATCCCAGCCATCAGTGAGTAGGATCATGCCGGCAGTGTTGGATGCAATTATTTCCTTGGCCCCAACCTACATCCAGTTCCCTTATCGAAATCCTCAACAAGCTGCAATAAAACGGGACTTTCATGCCATTGCTAGATTCCCAAACATAATTGGAGCTATAGACTGCACCCACATCGCCATAAAAGCACCATCAACCAACGAATTTAATTATGTAAATAGAAAAGGGTTTCATTCTGTTAACGTGCAAATAATTTGTGATGCAAATTTGTTGTTATTAAACGTCGTTGCGCGGTGGCCTGGGGGAACACACGACTCGTTCGTTCTGCAGAATAGCTCTGTGGGTGTGCGTCTCCAAGAAGGCGCTGTTGAGGATGGCTGGCTCATTGGTGAATTTAAGGCTACAACATGTTTAAAATGCTATTGTAGGGCTATGTACAATTACTTAAAACTATTTCATCATTAGGTGATCAAGGTTACCCGCTAAAGCCATGGCTAATGACCCCCCTAACCAACCCGAGGACCGAGCAGGAACAGACGTACAACCGTGCCCATGCGCGCTCAAGGAGCACAGTTGAGCGCGCAATAGGCCTGCTGAAAGGACGATGGCTGTGTCTGTCAAGCACGGGAGGGACACTGCAGTATCAGCCAGAAAAAGCATGCAAAATCATCATGGCTTGCAGTGTGCTACACAACTTGGCCATCAGACAGGGCATCCCTCTGCAGGAACCCCCAAGACCAGACGGCCCTATGCCCGATGCAGTGCCCCTGCCACCTCCTAATGCCGCTGGCATTCAGACAAGACAGAGGATCATACAGACATTTTAGGTAAGTCTGGCCATTGGTCAAGTGCAGAAACATTACAGCGATTTCATTTTGTGTTTTGCAGCTTCGTGGAAACAAATAACTGAAATCACATTAGTCAGCGGTTTATGGTTTATTAGCAATTGTATTTGCGCAAGAGGCAATCTGTTTCAGAGACTCGTTGATTTGAATCAATACATTCGTTATGTTGCTCAGTTGATCCTTTAGGTCATTAATGGATTTTGTTGTTTCCTCTTGATTTTGTAGCACCGCCTCACTCAGCACTCTTGGCGCACGGCGCATGGAAGGGGCAATGGATGGGCCCGGCTCCTCAAGCTCCTCAGGCACAACGGGTGTCGCTATTAAGGAAACAAATGTTCACATTAATTTAATTGAGTTTATCCTATGAATGATTTCATTAAAAGTTTACAAATTGAAATAAAATGTATGCAAACACAATATCCTATTCCAGTTGGTTTATTTTACCTTCACTTTGGGTGTTAGATGGCCCGGTTTTTTCTGTCGCAAGAGCATCAGTGTCACCGTCCTTAGTAATCCCGGACAGAGCCGTGTCTCCGATGATGCAGGCTATGCGGTTGTCCAATGGGGAAAGTTCCGTTGTTGTCTGTCCTCCTCCAGTTGCGGACATTTCTCGTCTGTGTGCTGTGACACGTTTTTTAGCCAATACTTTAATATCAAACCATTTTTTTTTTATTTCTGGGACAGTTCTCTCCTCAGACCCAACGGAATTAACTGCATTGGTGACATTCTCCCATGCAGCATTTTTTATTTTATTTGTCATTCCTCCTGCAGTGAATGAACTAAACAATATCTGTTGGTTGGATTCAACTTCATTTACAAGTATCTCTAATTCTGTGTTGGTGAAGTTCCTCTTCTTTGCTCTCTTTGCCATTATTGCAGTGAGGAAAAAACACAATCACGTAATTTTTAAAGGGAAGTGTTGTCACCATATATGGTTAATTGGAGGCGTTTCCGAATGCTAATGACCATGAATGTGAACGAGCATGGTACTTACGCACATGTGGTATTTATCAACAATGATTGCTTACTCATGTGCGTAAGAACTGTGTACGCACGTTTGATAAATACGGATTTTCGTGTACTTACACACATTCTAAATTTCAGTCGTACGACGAAATATAGAACCTTTTCTACGCACTGTTGATAAATGAGGGCCCAGGTGCTGTTTTTCTCTCCAATTGAAATGTTTTAAACTAAACATGTGTTCTTAGGAACATTTGTTGTAATCGGGAATCAGTTTCAGTCCTTTTGGTCTTTATAAAGTGCATTTAACTAACAAAAGTTTTTTAATGGCATCATCCTCCCGGAAGCGACATCATTTTAGAGAGAAAACAGCATCAAGTTGAATAGAAATCTTAAATGACAACACAAGCAGATTCAAGTTCAAACGAGAGATGAAAGACAAATGCAGTGACATTAGGCTCATTAGTGAGACATATCTAATTAATAATCTGTTAACCAGAAAATAAGGTATGACGTAATTTGACTGGAGATTAAATCACACACCTGTTTATGTCCTGTTCAGTCATGTTCGGTTTGTACGGGCAGTTTAAGAAATCGGAGAGATCCTGAGTAAAACTCTTCATGTCTAGCCTAGAGAAAGAAACACATGAGGAAAAAAATAAAACTGATTAATGCATAGAATAACCTCGGCTGATGTCGTCGATGATGATTTCATCCAACCAATAAAAGAAAAGTGTTTTTAATACAAAAAAAGTCAACCTTCAAATAATTCTGTTCAGTTCTGCACTCAACGCTTGGTGGGGAATCGTTTAGCAGAAATGACTGCTTCAGTGCGGCGTGGCGTGGAGGCGATCAGCCTGTGGCACTGCTGAGGTGTTCTGGAGGCCCAGAATGCTTCGATAGCGGCCTTAAGCTCATCCAGAGTGTTGGGTCTCGTGTCTCTCAACTTTCTCTTCACAATATCCCACAGATTCTCTATGGGGTTCAGGTCAGGAGAGTTGGCAGGCCAATTGAGCACAGTAATACCATGGTCAGTAAACCATTTACCAGTGGTTTTGGCACTGTGAGCAGGTGCCAGGTCGTGCTGAAAAACCAAATCTTCATCTCCATAAAGCTTTTCAGCAGATGGAAACATGAAGTGCTCCAAAATCTCCTGATAGCGAGCTGCACTGATCCTGCCCTTGATAAAACACAGTGGACCAACACCGGCAGTTCCACCTGAACAAGTGTCGAAGTGTCCTTGAGCAAGACACCTAACCCCAGCTGCTCCCGACGAGCTGGATGGCGCCTTACATGGCTGACACCGCCGTCGGTGTATGAATGGGTGAATGTGAGGCGATATGTAAAGCGCTTTGGATGGCCATAGGGTCTGTTAAAAGCGCTATATAAACGCAGTCCATTTACCATTTACTTGACACTGGACATTTTGGCATTTCCTTCTCCCCAGTCTTCCTCCAGACTCTGGCACCTTGATTTCCCAATGACATGCAAAATTTGCTTTCATCCGAAAAAAAGTACTTTGTACCCCTGAGCAACAGTCCAGTGCTGCTTCTCTGTAGCCCAGAAGTGTCTTGACCTGGGGAATGCGGCACCTGCAGCCCATTTCCTGCACACGCCTGTGCACGGCGGCTCTGGATGTTTCTACTCCAGACTCAGTCCTCTGCTTCCGCAGGTCCCCCAAGGTCTGCAATCGGTCCTTCTCCACAATCTTCCTCAGGGTCCGCTCACCTCTTCTCGTTGTGCAGCGTTTTTTGCCACACTTTTTCCTTCCCACAGACTTCCCACTGAGGTGCCTTGATACAGCACTCTGGGAACAGCCTATTCGTTCAGAAATGTCTTTCTGTGTCTTCCCCTCTCACTTGAGGGTGTCAATGATGGCCTTCTGGACAGCAGTCGGGTCGGCAGTCTTAGCCATGATTGCGGTTTTGAGTAATGAACCAGGCTGGGAGTTTTTAAAAGCCTCAGGAATCTTTTGCAGGTGTTTAGAGTTCATTAGTTGATTCAGATGATTAGGTTAAGAGCTCGTTTAGAGAACCTTTTCATGATACGCTAATTTTTTAAAGTTTAATTTGTATCATTACATTATGGAAAATAATGAACTTTATCACAATATGCTAATTTTTTGAGAAGGACCTGTATATACATACAAATGCAAAACCTAATACAACTCAATGATTAGGAGCCAAGAACCAAAGGTGCGATGCCTTGGAATCATTGGCGTTCTTCTTCTTCTTATTCTTCCGCTCTTGAGTCTATGGGAGCTCACAGAACCCCTTGCGGGAAAGTTATCAAATTTGGCAGACGGATAGAGGACAGACCAAACATTCAGCACAGCAAATTTAGAGTCTCTCTCTCAATCCCTCTAGCGCCACCACCTGTCCAAAGTTTGACTTATGTTTGTGCTAATAACCTTTGAACTGTAAGGGAAAAAAATACCTTTTTCAAGCCATTTTCAATTTTCTGTAAAACTTTTTCTGACTTGTCCTAGACGGTCCTATTTTTTTTAAATAATTTTTTTTACCAAAATTGAACCAGATCACCTTCAGACCATGTCAACAAAAAGTTATGGAATTCAAGTTGATTTTTACAATCCATTCTCAAATAATAAATCAACTATAAATCTAAGGATTGGGTGAATTGCGTGTGTATGACAGCACACAGAGCGAAGTAAGCAGTTAATGAAATACATCACATTTTAAGCAAATATAATAAAGATTAAAACATGTTTAGCAAATGTTTGCAGTACAAGTGATTGAAATACAGCTCGGCTGATAAACGAATTCTCGCATCGCACAGCATCTGCCGGGTAAATGTCACACACACAAACACGCTTTGACACAGCAGAGGGTGACTCTGTACACCATCAGGAAACAGCATTGAGTAAAGTACACACGTGACAATGTTAACTTTAGTAAACGTTACCAAAACCACACCACAAAAGAACTGTGTAAAACCCAGTAAACCTCGAAATTATTATTTGTGACATTCGAATAGAATATATGGAAAGGAGAACATATAGGCCTACAACTAAATGCAGGGTTCGTACACCTTTTCAAAGGTCAAATTCAAGCACTTTCAATGTCCATTTTAAAGATTTTTTCAGCACCTAACACCGCTGTAAATTACATACCAATGCATTGTCAAAATTATTATTTAGTGTTATCATCACATTAAAAAGATAATAATGCTATAAACAGCCAAAATTGTGTTTCGTAAAGCAGAAGGATCAGATATTTAACCAAATGTCTTTTAAATGTATGTCTAAGTAGACTGTGCTTACTATCTAACCTGCCTTTGGGGTAACTGTAAAAACAATTACCCTAAACAAAATCACTCGACGGGTTCGCTTCACTTTCAATTCATTTACTGAAGATTTTAAAAATGCAAACATTCGTCTTTGAGGGAGACAGTCAATCCGATTCAGCTCATTGACCTTTTCTATTTTTAATTTATTTCTCTTTTTTTGTGTGTGTATGTCTATTAAAAGTCTAGGCAATCAAATATTTCTTCTGAAGAGATCACTTTATATGATAAAGCTCAAGCTTTTTTTCATAAACATTGATTACTATTACAATTATCTCACAAATATGCTTACAGTGCGTGTTCTCCAACGGGGTAATTGTGTTGCGGTAGCTTACATACAGCACAAGAAAGCTTGACTTCAAACGGTAAAAAGAAGAGAAAACAGTAATAAAATAAGAACAAATAAGCAAAAACAATAGCACAATAAATCAGGCAGGCTTCAGTCTAACTGTATTCAGGTGAGAAACTGAATTAAAAAAATAAACTAGTTATCAAATTTAAAATAACTGTAAGAGACCGTGTGCGTCTGCGGCTGATTTTGGATTGCTCGTCAACTGAGTCTTCCTCGGTCAGAAGGAATAGACAAATCCAATGGTACAGTTTGAGAATTTATTGAGGATGAGTCAGAAACATGGAAATGATAAGGATTTGTAGGTATTAATATGACAAATAGGTGTGTTTGTGTGAGGGGGTGTGTGTGTGGTTATATCTTAAGGGCGCACACAGCACTTCTACACACAAGACTAGCACAGGATTAACAAAGGATGGCAATTCTCTGCACCGTGAATTCTCATGGCCATGTACCACACGAAAGTGAAAGCGCCTAGCTCAACCGCGAGCGAGCAGAACTACATAAGAACACATGCATTATGGGTAATGTAGTCTATGTCAGGGAACGGACTTTTAACAGCCGCCCCTGTATTTGCCTGGCAAATACACTCATTCAAAAGTCAACTAGTTTGGAGATGTGCCGCTTAAATCCTCAGGCATTTCAGGGAGTTCCACCAGTTTGGTTACTGGGCGAATGTAGACACTGTCTTTAACCTTCACCTCAGCAGCTCGAACCACACCATCTGTCCCTGGGAAAACCTTGGTGATGGTGCCAACAAGCCAAAGCCCTCTGGGAAGGTTGGAGTCAATGATCATCACGATTTTTCCCACAGTAGCATTATCAGTGGATTTCCTCCATTTATGTCTCAGCTGAAGTCCTGGAAGGTAGTTCTGGACAAAGCGTTTCCAGAAATGATCACTGATCACCTGGCTGTGTTTCCATCTTCTGTTGGAAAGGGCATCATGAGGGCCGTATACTGCCTGTGGTAATGCAGCATCGCGCCGCCCCATGAGCAGCAGGTTTGGCGTGATGGGGTCCGGATCAGCCACATCAGAGGAGGCATATCCGAGTGGTTTAGAGTTAAGGAGCCCTTCAACTTCAATGAGGGCTGTTAGGAGCACTTCCTCTGCCACAACCTGATCTTTCAGGACAACTTGCAGGGCTGACTTAACGGATCGGATTTCCCTCTCCCAAGCTCCCCCGAAATGAGGAGAGTATTGTGGGTTGAAGTGGAAGTTGATAGTCTGCTTCGCCAGTTGCTGCTGCAGCTTTGGTTCCATGCTCTCAAAAGCGCTCTGTAGTTCTTTATGGCCTCCCCTGAAATTAGTGCCCCGGTCGGACCACAGCTCATATGGCTTCCCCCGGCGTGCAATAAACCTGCGTAATGACATTAAGAAAGAGTCAGTATCAAGGCTAGAGATTAGTTCTAAGTGGACGCATCTAGTGGTGAGGCATTTGTAGATGATTCCCCAGCGTTTCTCTCTCCTACGTCCAATCTTAATCAGGTATGGTCCAAAACAGTCCTCGCCTGTAGACCAGAAGGGCGGTTTGTAGAGTCTTAGCCGAGATAAAGGAAGGTCAGCCATCTTTGGTGTAGAGGGTGAAGCGCGCCATCTCCTGCAGTCCACACACCGGTACTGATGCTTCTTAATGGCCTGGCGACCTCGGAGGATCCAGTAGATGCGGCGTAACTCTGCGTAGAGTCTCTCTGCGCCAGGGTGAAACAGCTGAACATCATAGTGCTTTATAATGAGCTGAGTCAGAGGGTGATCGGGTGATAACACAACTGGGTGGATGCTCTCAGGGTCTACGTCTGTAGCTTGACGCAGGCGGCCTCCCACTCTGACTAGTCCACTGAGCTTGTCATACTCAGGGGAAAGGGCGCTAAGACGACTGCTCGGGTGAACAGTTTTACCTGCTTGTAAGGCTTGGACCTCCTCTGTGAAGCTGTCCTTCTGTGCAGATTGAAGCAACTGGGTCTCTGCCTCCAGGCGTTCACTTGCAGTGTAGGAAGTGGTAGCTGACCTATGCAGTGATTGGTGAGTGGCCAGAATCAAATCATTCAAAGATGTGTACTGTGCTGGATCAGGCAGACTTGATGATACATTTGTAAGGCCACAGAAGGTGGTCTTTCTGAGTTCTTCACTGCCACATTCTGAGAATTCTGTCGGGGGCTTCGGCCAGGTGTCAGGAGTCTGCGTGAGAAAGCGTGGGCCCTGCGACCATCGGCTGGAGACCGTGCGCTCTGACAGTGATTTCCCTCTTGTGATATCATCGGCTGGATTATCATCAGAGTTCACATACCCCCACTGTTCCGGAGAGGTCAGCTCCTGTATCTCACAGATCCGAGTCCCCACAAAAACTTTGTACCTGCAGGAGCTGGACTGGATCCACTGAAGCACTGTAGTGGAATCTGTCCACAGGTAGACTGAGTGAAGGGTTAGTGAGAGCTCAGTTTGGAGTACCTTGGTCAGTTGGGCTCCAGTAAGCGCTGCACACAACTCCAGTCGGGGTATCGACAACTGCTTACGGGGCGCTACTCTGGAGCGTGCCATGGTGAATGAGGTGTAGATGTGAGCTGGGTGCTCTATGACTCTGAGATAGGCCACGGCTCCATAGGCCTTCTCTGAGGCGTCACAGAAGACGTGAGCCTCATATATTGTACTGTTGCTGTTGTGAGGAGGAGCGTAACATCGGGGGATGGTGATATACTGGAGATAAGATAATTCCTTTTCCCATTCGAGCCAGGACTGAAGCAGGTTTCCTTCAATGGGATCATCCCATCCTCTCCCTGTACTCCACAGGGCCTGCACAATGAGCTTTGCTCGTGTAGTGTAGGGGCAGATATAACCCAATGGGTCATACTGACTGGCCAGTACTTTGTAAACATTGCGCAGCGTCACAGTTGTGTAGGGGACAGGGCGGTGCTTGTGTCCCAGGACGTCAGTAGTGCAGTGCCAACTGAGACCCAGTGTTGACTCCTGAGGATCAAGGCCTTTAAAGTTCAGCCACAGTTCACAGCTATCTGATCTGGCTGTACTTGGCAGATGAGCGATCACCTCAGGGATGTTGCTAGACCACTGGCGTATCTCAAATCCACCTCGAGTAAGCAGCTCTCTCATTCTGTCAATGAGCAGTTTGGCCTCTTGTGTGTCAGAAAGGGACTGCAGGCAGTTGTCCACGTAGAAAGCTGTGTGTACAGAGTCGTCGATGTCTTTATAGGTATCACTGTGCTCCCTCACGTGGCTCTGAAGGGCAAAGGTAGCACAGCAGGGACTACACGTTGTCCCTGTAACTACTCGTTGGTCATTAAACAGTCCACGCTTCTGAAGTACTGATGTCCTTTAGCACTCTTTTATTTGTACATTTGAGACACCCTGAAAACTAAAATGTAAACAAAACAAACAACCACAAATTTTACATATACCCATAAAGACACAAAATCAAACAAAGAAATACATAAGATTAACTCATTTACCGTGTTTGCCTGTAACCAACAGTAGAATCATCAGGAGCCCATGCATATCTCACTTCATGTTTGCCATTCTGTTGACACTAATACTTCCGGGTTAAATAACCCAGGAAGAGTCACATGACCAATCAGTACAACTAAATTAAATCCAATACCACCAGAATTAACTAAATTAATACATGTGCATAAATAAATCACATTTAAATCAAAATACAAAAGGAAAAAATAAACCTTAAACCCCACCAATATTACATACATGTATACACCATACACAGCTGACCTACCAGTGTCAGCTACACTCCCACCAAATGACCCTTGATTTACTTAAAACATATAAATGCACAGTGTCATTTCCAGCTATCACAATACATAAACAATGAAATAAACCCCATCATTCAAAAATCCACATTCTTGGGAAAAAACAAACAAAACAAAAAAAACAAAACATTTATACGGCATATGAACTTGATCATAATCACAAAATACCAACTAATACCATTTTAACTCCACTCTACTAATATTATAGGGTGATCGTCTAAATTTGTGCTACAAGAGCTACCAGCTTTTAGATCAGACCTTCAATATGATAGGGTGATCGTTTCAATTTTTTGCTACAAGAACTACCAGTTTTTGGATCGGACGTTCAACTATAGAGGGTTTAATGAGGCGTTCACCCCTTTTTCCCAACTTCTGATCTCCCATCTGAATTTTAACTTTCCGCACCAGTCCATCATCATCCTTGTAAACTTCCAGAACTCTAGCCAACCTCCATTCATTTCGGGGAACTTCCCCTTCCTTCACAATGACAACGTCACCCATTTGCACATTCCGTCTTGGTGTGTGCCACCTTTGCCTGAGGGAGATGTTAGCAAGATATTCTATCCTCCATCTGCTCCAAAACTGTTCACTCAAAAACTGTACTTGCCGCCATCGTCTCTTCGCATAAAGATCTTCCTTAACAAATGCACCTGGTGGAGGAAGTGGGACAGATGACTTCATGGTGAGCAGGTGGTTAGGGGTTAAAGGCTCTAGACTTGTGGGATCACTGAGACCATCTACTGTCAATGGACGGTTGTTAACTATAGACATAGCTTCATAAAAGAATGTACGTAAAGAAGCATCATTTAGTCTCCCAGCATTTTGTGCCAAAACGGATCCCATTACACTCCTGACAGTTCGAATCTGCCGCTCCCAAACACCTCCGGCATGACTTGAACTAGGTGTATTCAGACAAAAATCACACTGCTTAGTCGCCAGATATTCTGCCACTCTTTCTTTACTCACTTCTTTTAAGGCTTTCTTCAACTCACTCTTTGCCCCTATGAAGTTAGATCCTTGGTCTGATCTGATGTGTCTAACAGCTCCACGAATGGCTATAAAACATCGTAAAGCATTGATGAATGCATCCGTTGTCATATCTTCCAACATCTCTATATGGACAGCTCTGGAACAAAGACAGGTAAAAAGGAGACCATATCGTTTATATACCTTGCGACCTTGCTTGGTGTAAAATGGACCAAAACAGTCCATGCCACAATAAGTAAATGGCGGAGAGGGATCAGTACGATCACGAGGCAAATCCGCCATCCGTTGTTGTTCTGGTGGCCTACGAGCTCTCCTACAAGGAACACACTGCCGTATGTACTGGGCTACTACCTTGCTGCCACCGATAATCCAAAAGCCATTGGCTCGCAGTTCATTCAGAGTCTGCCCCCTGCCTTGATGTTGAATTTTTTGATGATAGTGAGCAAGAATAAGGGATGTGATGACACCATTCCTTGGAAGGATTGCTGGATTTCGCAATTCAAGAGACGCAGATGCCCTCCTCAATCGTCCTCCCACCCTCATTATGCCATCTTGCATGAATGGATCCAGCTGATACAGAGGATGGTTAGAACGCAGCCTCCCAGATTCCTGACTGAGTACATACAACTCTTCTTTAAAGGCATCCTGTTGTGCAAGCTGAATGAGAGTGAATGAAGCCATCCTTCTTTCCTCTACACTTAAAGGTTCTGGTGTCTTACTCTTTCTTGCTAGTCTTTGAATCCGGGCAATAACATTCACCGCTGTAGTCCATTTTGAGAATCGTGATAATTGCTGTTGAAAATCCACTTGTATTTTAATCTCTGTCCTCAATACTTGAACGGCTTTGACCTCAGGATCTCCCACCAACAGCTCTAACATTCCTTGTTTAGCAACTACCTCCTCTTCCCAGAGGAATCTGGGCCCTATGAGCCAGTCTGAATTAATCAGCTCTTCTACCGTGAGGCCCCTCGAGGCATGGTCAGCGGGATTCTCTCCTGTGTTGATGTAATACCACTGTCTTGGATCGGTGGTCTCCCGGATTCTCTGGACACGGTTAGCAACAAAAACATGAAACCTTCTAGCTTCATTATTGATATAACCAAGAACCACTTGTGAATCTGTCCAAAAATATTCTCTTTCAACTTGGAGTGCCAGTTCTTCCTTCAGCATACTACTCACAGCAGCAGAAATCACTGCTGCAGTTAACTCTAATCTTGGTATAGTGACAACTTTTATAGGGGCAACTCTTGCTTTCCCCATGACCAAAGCACAATGTACCTTGCTTTCACTCACTAATCTGATGTAGGAGCACTGACCATAACCTTGACTGCTAGCATCAGAAAAATGATGCAATTCAGTTTTTAGAATCTTTCCAAAGTTCGGAGGCACGAAGCATCTTGGGATCCGTATCTTTCCTAGATTGGACAGATCCTTCAACCAACTCTCCCACCTTGGCCTCAACTCAATAGGTAGTGGTTCATCCCAACCAATGCCCTTATGGCACATCTCCTGCAGCACCTTCTTTCCAGATATAACAAATGGAGCCAAGAACCCCAAAGGATCATAAACTGAAGCCACCAAGGAAAGAATTCCACGTCGTGTAGAGGGTTTATCATCAAACACGACATTAAAGGTGAAGGCATCACTCTCCACATCCCACCTAACCCCCAAGACATTTTGTACTGGAAGATAATCATGATGGAAATCAACGTTCTTCACTTCAGCAGCACGATCACCCATGCTAATTGACTCCAGCACTTCTCTGTTGTTAGAAATAAATTTGTGAAGATACAGCTTTCCTTTAGCACACACAGCTTGAGCTTCTTCCACCAACTTGATTGCCATCTCAACAGATTCCAGGCTTATAAGGCCATCATCTACATAGAAATGATTTCGGATGAAACTAGCAGCCAAAGGATACTCGCTCTCATTCATACTGGCAAGATACTTCAAGCCATAATTGGCACAACCTGGAGAGGATGATGCTCCAAAGAGGTGTACTTTCATACGATATTCTCTGGGCTCTGTATCAGTATCTCCATTTGCCCACCACAGGAAACGCAGATAGTCCCGATCTTCTTGAATGACATGAAATCTATGAAACATTTTCTCAATGTCACACATAAGAGCAACTGGATGTTTACGGAAACGGCAAAGCACTCCAGTCAATCCATTGGTAAGATCAGGCCCAGTCAATAGATGGTCATTCAAAGCGATGCCGTCATACTTAGCTGAACAATCAAAGACTACCCTGATCTTATCTGGTTTCTTAGGGTGATAAACACCCTGATGTGGAATATACCACACATTTCCAATATCTGGTTGCTCAGTCGCTATTTCTGCATCACCATCTCTGAAGACACCCTCCATGAATAGCACATAATCACGTTTAAATTGAGGGTTCTTGTCCAGTTTTCTCTTAAGGTGCTTCAGCCGTCCTAATGCAAGCTTCTTGTTATTTGGAAAATGGGGACGGGTCTTAAAAGGAAGGGGCATCTCAAGGTGGCCACATTCATTTTGATAGACACCCTCTTTCACAATCTGTAGAAATTGAACATCCTCCTGTGATATGCTCTTTTCACGTAACGGAGTATCTACAAAATCCAGCTCAAGTGCTCTAATAACAGCAGCAGGTGTCACAGAGGGAAGTTCCTTGACTGCTATACGGTGGCATAAACCCATCATGTCCTCAGCATTGACACACTGTGGAGTTCCTCCTATGATGCTCCAGCCCAGGTCAGTCTTGATGGCATAAGGCTCTTCATCTCCACCAGTAATGACCTCTCGAGGTGCCAGTGCTCTGGAGCAGTCATAGCCAATCAAGAGACCTACTCCACAATCCATCTGACCAGGCATCTCATTGGCAATCACTTCTAGATGTCTCCACCTTTTAGCGGTTTCATAGGTGGGAATGTGTGCTCGCTCAAATGGAATGAAGTCTCTTGTATAAACGGGAGGCAGGCAGATAGGACTGTCTGAGGATAACCCTCGAACTCGAAGTCCACTGACTCTCTGACTTTCCACAATGGAGTCTTTCCCCATCATAGTGGAAAGCCTTAATTTTACAGGTTCCATTGATGCTTGCAAGCTTTCACATACTTCCTGGTCAACGAAGGTGTGACTACTCTGAGTGTCTAATAAGGCATATACACAGACTTCAGACTTTGAGTTAGACAAAGACAGCCATACTGGAACAATCATAGATGTTATACCACCCTTTCCTCCATTCACACAGCATGATAGAAACGATGCGTTTTCTTCAGTCTGCAAGCCTGTCTGTAAAAGCAACTTGTCACCTGGCTGACGATCTTCATGTAGTGGAGTTGGATGGCGCTTCTTACAAACAGCACACACAGCCCTATTTCTGCAGTCTTTGGAGCCATGTCCCCTTCTCAAGCATGCAAAGCACAACTTATTCTCCAGAACAAACTTTCTCTTTTCCTCCGCAGTCCTTTCCAATAGTTCTTGACATTCATGAATGGAATGACACTCATTACAGAAAATACATTTAACGGCATTTGTGCTACGCACCCATGTGGTCTTCAATCCACCGGACTCGTCAGTTTTGCCATCGACAAGGTTACTGGATATGGCCATAGTGCTTGCTACATCCAGATCCTTGGCATCAGTTGCCAGTGTGTTTACTCTTGAGCGCTTAACTTCCCTAGATGGCTTCTCTTCAACAATCTTTAATGCATACAATGACGACACCGGATTGCATGCGATGCGTGCTTCCTTTGAAACAAATGAAGCAAACTCACCAAAGCTTGGATAATCTTTGTCTTGGTCTAGCTGTTCCGTAACGTAACGGTTCCACCTGTTCGTCACCCAGTTAGGAAGCTTAGCCAGCATCCTCTGATTCTCCTCGCAGTCGTTCAGTACCTGAAGACCCTTGATATGTGGCATAGCATCACTACATGATTGCAGAAAGTCACTGAACTCTCTTAACTTGATATACTCGGTTGCACCAATCCTAGGCCATCTGTTAAGTTTTTCTCTGAAGGCACGTTGCACCACAAAAGAATGGCCATATCTGGCATTCAACTTTTCCCATGCTTGCTGATAGGCTTGATCGTCTTTCCTGTAGAAGCTGCCTTCTAGAGCTGATCTTGCTTCACCATCAATATACTTCTGTAGATAGAACAGCTTATCTGCTGGATTTAAGCACTGTCCCTCTATAAGGGCCTTAAAGGTTGTGCTCCACTCTATAAACTTCAATGGGTCACCAGAAAACACACAGGGTTCAGGAATAGGAAGTCGAGATAAGGCTATTGATCCTCGCAACGCCTGTACTAAAGATGCGTCACTTTGTGTAACTTGCTGATTTAAACATGTGTTAGAAACAAGGGGACTGGGGTTGGTCAACTCACCACATGCTGAAGCACACTGCTGACTCTTCACTCTTAACTCCTCTTCGGTATACACCCGGAGCCTTGCTTCCATAACCTCAATGTCTCTGCAATTTTCAAGCTTTTTCAATTGCCGCTTTTGTGCATCAATGTCAGCCTCCATTTCCACTTCAGCTTTCTTTGCAGCCAACAACGCAGCAGTCTCCGCTCTTTTCGCTGAAATGCTTGCTGACTCTGATGGGGGTTCAGAATGGTTACTAATGGCCGTGGGTCTAGAAACGGTGGATCCATATATGGACCTAGCATACTCACAGTCCAGCAGCATGCGTAGCCTTGCCCTCTCAGCCTCAGCATCAAACTCCATGCCATCTTCCACCAGACGTACTTTCATTAATTTCAATAAGTCTGCCGTTACAGCGCAACATGCATCAATTTTCCTCCTAATTTCTTGACTTGGTGGTGCTTGATGTCGCATGTTGTCATACGACTCTTTCAATTCAAGCTCTTGCTTCTCCAACCCATCCATCATATCGCACAGATCACTTTCAGAGCATTCATGTTTTAACTTTGAACGAACATCTTTAACATAAATCTTCCAATTCTCATATGTAGATTTAAACTTCCTCTCTTTTTTAGCCAGTTCTTGCTCTTTTAACTCTTGCATCTTTGGTGTTAAACGTTTATCACGGGAAGATTTTCTAGTTTCATTCGTCTTTAATAAAACAGAATTAAGCTCTTTAAGTCTTGCCTCAGATTTCTCTGTGCATGTTGTACATGATGCATGGCGATCTCTCACAACGCCCTCCATGATCTCGATCTCTGGCATATTAATCTCAGCAATTAAATTAGCTTGCTCTTGTAGTGGAAAATCATTTTGTTCAGCTAAATCACCCTGAAATGCTAAATCACCCTGGACTGACATTTCTACTCTTAGAAGTTACACTTTAAACAAAAAAATACAACATATGACAAATAACAGTGAATCACAATGCAACTTTAAATAACCTTAATTTCCCTTTTTTAAAATGAATTCAGTTTTACCAACATTATAATGTTCAACACTATTTTAATTCACAACTTAAGAACAATTATCCCTTATTAAAATGTATCTCTCTTTACATGATATCTTTATCTTATAATACTTTTACTTAACTTATAAAAACGATCCGTATTTAATGTTTGCTCAATCTAACCTGCTGATACACAGATGAATGCAGGCGGTGTACAAAGATCCTCTCTTGTCCATATAACAGAACTGCACGCTGTAGCAGTCCACCGCGAGAGAAGGACACAGAGCTGCGCGCCGAATCACAGGACACAGCCGAACAGTACTTGAAGGAATAGTATGACAAAGTCATGCCCCGGAACGATAGCGTCGATCACCACCATCTATGATCACCGCAGGATGCAGCCGACCCGCACGCAGATCCCAGAAGCGGCAGGCCACGCGAAGAAGCCGGAGAATCACCACCAAACCAACCCCGGAAGGATGGAATTAGGGCACGTTTTCACTGTAACTACTCGTTGGTCATTAAACAGTCCACGCTTCTGAAGTACTGATGTCCTTTAGCACTCTTTTATTTGTACATTTGAGACACCCTGAAAACTAAAATGTAAACAAAACAAACAACCACAAATTTTACATATACCCATAAAGACACAAAATCAAACAAAGAAATACATAAGATTAACTCATTTACCGTGTTTGCCTGTAACCAACAGTAGAATCATCAGGAGCCCATGCATATCTCACTTCATGTTTGCCATTCTGTTGACACTAATACTTCCGGGTTAAATAACCCAGGAAGAGTCACATGACCAATCAGTACAACTAAATTAAATCCAATACCACCAGAATTAACTAAATTAATACATGTGCATAAATAAATCACATTTAAATCAAAATACAAAAGGAAAAAATAAACCTTAAACCCCACCAATATTACATACATGTATACACCATACACAGCTGACCTACCAGTGTCAGCTACAGTCCCAAAGGGTAGGACTCTCCACTCATAAACATCTGGAGGCCTCTCAGTTTCACAGTCCCTCCATAAGAACCGCAGCAGGGGGCAGTCTTCAGGGAGCAGGCGGATCTGGTGAAACATGGCCTTTATATCTCCGCTCACTGCTACAGGATGCTGGCGGAAACGCAGGAGGACACCCAGCAGTGTAGGCCCAAGGGGGGGTCCTGGCAGGAGGTAGTGGTTAAGAACGGCCCCCTGGCACTCAAAGGAGCAGTTAAAGACTACCCGAGCTTTGTTGTTATGATGTACAATGTGGTGTGGTACATACCAAGATTCAGCAGAGCTATGAATCTCTTCGGGAGTCAGCTTTACCACATAACCAGAATCTATCAACCTCTTGATCTCCTGGTTATATTTGAGGGCCAGGTCAGGATTCTTTGCTAGCTTACGCTCAGTGGACCTCAGAAGGCCTTTAACTCCTTCAGAGGAGACATGCATCTGTGGGAAGTCCTTCTTCCTAAGCAGGGGGGTGGCGTATCACTCTACACCATCCACAGGTATTCTGATGGTCTTGGCCTCTAACATGGCTATGGCTTCTCTGTCCTCCTTTGAGCGGGTGACCTCCTTCCCAGGTCTATAGAGGGGAGCATCTAGTTGCCACAGACGCTGTACATCCTGTTGGAGGGCAATGGCAGGAGAAAGGCATGATATGTTCAGGCAGTGCGCCTCCCCCTGCTGTGTAGGCATACAGCAGCTCGGACCCTGGATGGCCCATCCGAGCTTGGTGCAGACAGCGACGGGTCCTTGGGCTGAACCTCGCAGGATAGAACGAACAGGAGTTATGAGGTGAGCATTATCAGAGCCGGTTAACAAAAGTGGCTGTATCTGATTGAATCCTTTGAGTTGCACTCCCTGTAGGTGATGGTACTTCTCCTTTAATAGCTCCACTGGGCATGACTGTTCAGCTAGGCTGAGCTGTTGGGCGGTGAAGGCACGTGTTTTCTTGTAACGTATTTTCGGCTTGGCCTTTGGGGACACTTGGAAAGAGACATATCCTCCTTTAATGTGGATCACATCTTGACGAATAGTACGCAGAGACAGAGATTCCTCCTCTTGGATTAAGCCTAACAACTTGACAGCAGCAGGGAGTATAATGGTTTTCTCTGAGCCATCATCAAGAAGAGCATACGTGTCCAGAGATTTACTTTGATAGTGTAACTGGATGGGGACAACCTTAAGCATCACACGGCTAGAGTGACTGATAGGAGCCAAGAACACTCGGCTGGTGCTCACTGTTAGGATATTCGGGTCCCTCCTCTTCGCCTCAGCTAGGTCATGAAGCACTAATAAGTGCTGTTCTCCACAGGTGCTGCACATTTTCCTAAGAGTGCACTGCTCGGGGGTATGTTTACGGCCACAGCGCCAACATTTGTCTTTTTCCTTTATCCAAGAAGCTACAGCTTTGAGTTCTAGCTTCTTAAACTCTGCACAGCTACTGAGGTAATGCTCTGTCCCTTCACAGTATGGGCAGTATGGCTTAAACTGCTTCTTCTTAGAGGAGTGAGAAGGATTAGCAATGTGCACCTTAGTGTCTATCTTCGGCTGGGTTTGAGCGGGATCTGAGCCATAATAGATGGATGTAGACTTACTCTGTACCCTGGACCCTGCAGAGGCTCTGATGTTGCCCCTCTCTGGGCGTGGTCTATCTGAGGGCTGTGACTGAATGGCTTGCCGTGATAACTGTAAAACTTGGGACTTGCGCTCAAGCCACCCTGAGAAATCATACATATTATAGGTGCAACTGCTGCCAGTGCGTATGATGCCACGTGTGATGCAGTGCTCGATGAAACTGTCTCTGTAGCTAGGCGGAAGCTTAGTGAGTAACCTGTCCACGTGTGAACCACACTGGAGCTCACTAGCTGCTACGTCGTCCATAGTACTGAGAAGGCCCACTAGGCTAGACACCGCCAGGGAGAAATCTTCAAAGGCTTGAGTATCACCTGCCTTAATAGGAGAGCAATTAAGTATAGCACTCAGTTCACTCTGCACCAATTGCCTAGGTTGCCCATACCTCTGCTCCAGAGCTCTCATTGCACTAGTGTAAGGAGTGCGGTCGTGAATATAGCGTCTGGCCACTTGTAATGCACATGGATGCTCTAACTGATCTATCAAAATGTGATATTTATACTCCTCTGTGAGATGAGCATGTGGCCCAAGGAGGCTGTCCAGCCCTTTCTTCAGTAATACAAAGTCACACTCTCTGCCTGATTTGAATGTCACCAGTCTAGACTTCGGGATGCCATATGAGGATGCTAAGATCATCTCCATCAGGTTTGGCTGGGTGGCTCCAGCTGTAGGAGGTACTGCGTCTTGTGCAATATATGCAGCAGGCATTGAAGGGTAGGCAGAGACTGGTGGATAAGCAGTAGAGTAGTAGCGGGCTGAATCAAGATGTGGAGCGGCATAAAGCTGGCTATAAGTCTGCGACGCTGAAATCCCCGGTGGTGGCTGATACAGTGACGCTGAGACTGCAGGGAAGTCGTGGGATCGTGCAGAGAGTACCTGGGTGGAGCTGCCTGGAGGCTGCGGGTGTTGATACCTCTGACCGTATAGGGACTCAGCCTGACTTGTTTCAAGCCCCCTGAACTGTACTGATTGGGCTACTTGAGTGACAGGTTGTAGAGCCGGCTGAATCCCTGGATAGGCCACAGGGATTCTCAGCTGTGGAACAGGCGGTGGCCCGGGCCAAGGGGCCGACTGAACTGTGGGCTGAAACGCAGTATTCAACCTGGGCTGCAGTACTGGCGGTTGGTGAAGCACAGGTTGAGGTACTAGCTCTGAGCCTGGCTGCTGTGCAGGTTGATTTGCAGGGTTAGAGGACAGCGGCACTGTCTGAGTATTTAGAGTAGGTGGAATAATAGGGCTTAAAGGTAGTGAAGCTGAATTTGGTGCTGAATGGAGAATGGGATTTGCTTTACGTAATGGTGGAGATGCAATAGGTTCTACTGGCCTTAACAGGTTCACAGGCGTTCTAGTTTCCTGCCTTTCTGCTGGTGCCAGGATGTGTAGCTGATCATTAGGATGGATGCTGCTCATGACCGCACTGCTATTCTGTGGTGTTTGAAGTAGAACAGGAAGCGAAGCAGCTCTATCTTGCTGCTGAGCATCACTCTGGGTAGGGAGAGGGCTGCATGAACTGCATGCTCGCTCCAGTTGTTCCACACGCTTGGTTAATGCACCACTGGTCTCCTTCATAGTGATTTGCATCTCATTCATCGTTTTCAGTACACTGCCCCAAGCTGCCTCCATTCTCTTCCATTTTTTCTTCTTCTTCGTCTCAGATTCCTCTGAACTGCTGCTGCTTGAAGACTCTGTCTCCTCTGGATCAGGTAGGTCATGCTCATACTCCACCAGATGTCCTGGAAGCTTCCTGCTCCTTCTTGGACGGGGACTATGCTTTGGACTCTTCTCCTGAGGAACGTCATCTTGTGGAGTTGCCATCTTGTTGACTCAGCCAATGAACATCCGGCTCGAAGGACCACTTGTAAGAGACCGTGTGCGTCTGCGGCTGATTTTGGATTGCTCGTCAACTGAGTCTTCCTCGGTCAGAAGGAATAGACAAATCCAATGGTACAGTTTGAGAATTTATTGAGGATGAGTCAGAAACATGGAAATGATGAGGATTTGTAGGTATTAATATGACAAATAGGTGTGTTTGTGTGAGGGGGTGTGTGTGTGGTTATATCTTAAGGGCGCACACAGCACTTCTACACACAAGACTAGCACAGGATTAACAAAGGATGGCAATTCTCTGCACCGTGAATACTCATGGCCATGTACCACACGAAAGTGAAAGCGCCTAGCTCAACCGCGAGCGAGCAGAACTACATAAGAACACATGCATTATGGGTAATGTAGTCTATGTCAGGGAACGGACTTTTAACAATAACATTGGATTTTCATTGTAAAAATTAAATACATATTAATCTGTTAAAGTTACAGAAGTTAATCAGTAAAGCGCAGCAAGAGATCTTTTGTCTTTTTGTAGTTTGAATAACTGCTGCCCCTTTAAGACCAGACGCAAGTGTGGACTCAAAACACTGCTCCCGTTACTCTTCTGAACCGTCTACGGCTGTATTTACGTTAATACACACCCAGATGAACATTGTGACATTTATGTGTGTATTTGACCATTAATAAGCTGGGAAAAGGAGATATTTTTTATTTTATTTACTTGTATTGTCAGAGGTCGGCTTTATAACGGTATGTGCGCACATCAGGTATGAGCGCGAAATCTGCGGGAACTTGTAGAATTATGTGCAATCCTGTGGGAAATTCAGACCGATCACACACTGTCATAAAGACAAACCCAGCAGAACGAGACGACACGGTAGTGTTCAGAGGGTTAACCTGTCGGACGGAGAGGAGAGGAGAGCAACAGGTGTAAAGAGGAGAGGTATCGTTTCAGATATTTCATTATCGATGCATATCAAAAATATCTTTTTGACAGCACTAAGTTACTTGTATGACCATCTGACACTATTTGTATGCACTGAGCTAACGTTTGTAGGCTTTAATTTGCGGATTTGTGGCTACGTTCACTGCCTATTCCTCAAATGAACATGCCTTAACGGACATGCTAATCTTACATTATCACATTATACATAGAAGTACTCTGTCACTAATGCGAATTCCTAGCAGTTAATAGCACAAGTTAAACAAATAGGCGCTAATGTATAACGTTAGGCTACAGTAAACTACTTTAGTTAGCTTACTTGAAAGTCTATGACTTAGCCTACCTTTCATGGGACTCGAAAGAGCAGACTCGCCCGTAGTGAAAAGCTGCAAGTGTTTTTGCAGACTTTACAAGAGGCACTTCGTGGGGTTTGTGGCCGTTTGATCCAAAATTCGTATTTAGCATCATTCAGCCAATCAACGCTCATTGAAACGACAACATGGGGGCGGAGTCACACGTGGAAATAGACGGGCAGATCGCGAGCACAGCAGGTTTCATTTTAGGCTCGCCAACATTTTATTTCTACATTTAATAAACAAACTATTTAGTCAGAAAGGTATTTGTTGTAAAAGAAATAGTTACAATTTCAAGCATTTTTAAGCACTTTATCCAAAATTCAAGCACTTTTCAAACCTTGAAAACACAACATCAAAAATCAAGCACCCGTACGAACCCTGTTAATTAACAATCTCTTAAATATTTTCTAATTTCGTGAACATGTTTTATTAAACATGGACCTTTATTTTCATTAAAAAGGCTTATTTCTGCTAATGTAGATTATTTTTGTAAATGTGAGCAGCTAATTTATTTGCACAAACTGGTTGGCGGTGTGATGAGACGTCATGCTTTCATGAGCTGAACTCAAAAGATCGAAGACTTTTTCTATGTACACAAAAGGCCAATTTCTCTCAAATACTGTTCACAGATCTGTCCAAACCTGTGTTAGTGAGCACTTCTCCTTTGCCGAGATAACCCGTCCACTTCACAGGTGTGGCATATCAAGATGCTGATTAGACATCAGGATTATTGCACAGGTGTGCCTTAGGCTGCACACAATAAAAGGGCACTCACACACACCCACTCACTCATTCTCTCTCACACACACACACACACACACACACACACACACACACACACACACACACTTTTCACAATTCTCACGCACCTGTCAGCCGGATTAATCACGGAAAACTTGCGTCTGAGTTTTGTGCAGCGCAGCAGCGTCATTGCATCACTGAAAGAAAAAGAACATCAAATTAATATTCTTGTGCATATCACACTCACACACACACACACACACACACACAAACAAACACTCTCTCTCTCTCTCTCACACACAAACACACACTCTCTCTCTCTCTCACGCACACACACACACACACACACACACACACACACACACACACAAACAAACAAACACACTCTCTCTCTCTCTCACACACAAACACACACTCTCTCTCTCTCACACACACACAGACACACAGACACACACACACACACACACACACACACACACACACACACAAACAAACAAACACACTCTCTCTCTCTCTCACACACAAACACACTCTCTCTCTCTCTCTCACACACACACACACACACACACACACACCACACACACGTTCTCACGCAGTGAAAAACACATTGTGGAGCAAAGAGGACACTGAGTGACGACGCACTGACAGACAGGACAGAGCAGGTTACTTTTAATATGAAATGATGTCTCAACCCTAAAAGTGTCTTTTAAAGAAATGTAAACAATAAAAACCATTCATTAAATCAAATGCATTTAATAGATAAGTAAAAAGACAGAAGATATTTTTTCTTGTTTCCAATCCAAATATCCAAATATTCTTAAATCAAGCAAAATGAACCGTCAACGGGGTGAGAAAAATAATCGTATTCGTTGGACTTATATAGTAAATGCATCTTGATTTAAAGGTGTCATGAACTGGCTTTTTTAATTGTTTTATACCGTTGTCTGAGGTCAACTAATGACGTTGGTGTGGTTTTTACATTCAGAAACATCATAAGCCTGTACTTCTGTACTTTTGCTTGAGTAAATATCTATCTTTACAGCTTTCACCAGTCATGGAGTAATATTTAACCAGCAGTACTTTTTATTTCACTCAAGTCATGGAGTTACAGATAAAAATGCAAAAATAGAAACATACTCCATTAATTCAATTACTTCTTTTTTTTTTATATTAAAAGGCAAGTTATGATTAAATTTAGATTTTCATGAGAAAGAATCAGATATGAGAGAGGTGAAGAATCGAGTGCACGCGCTCACCTGGACGAGTGTGTGTGGGGTGTATAGTAAAGCACCACACACACACCCTGAAAGATGATCAGGGCCATCATCAGCGTGAGGATCCACTGGAGAGTCACCGAGGCCATCAGAAGCACGAGGGTGTGTGTGTGTGTGCTGACTGAAAGAGCTTAACACACACACACCTGTCCTTAACTCCGCCCCCTCACCTTAAACACCTCCTCACCACTAAATGTCATAAAGTGACTGATATTCTGCAGTCATGACGAATGGCGTATTCTATCCGGTGCTTTACTAAAACTTCTGGCAACCGTGAGCACATTAAAGTGTCATTCAGTCGGTCTCTGTTCTGACTCTTGAGCTGTTTGTGTGATTGAATCTGCCATCAAACCTTCTCAGCGATGAACTGTAAGAAATCCAAGCATGATCTCTCGACTTTGCCATTGTGATCTGCTGAATAACTGCACTTACACAACCTCTGTGTGACAATACAAAGCCTTTTTCCCATCAGGCCTATATGATAAACAGCCTATGATCATTTAAAGGTGTCATGAACTGGCTTTTCTATACCGTTGTCTGAGGTCAACTAATGACGTTCGTGTGGTTTTTACTGTTACGACCCAAAATAGGGACCAACATAAGATCCATTCAGAAAGGTATATAAACCCAAATCCCAAAGGCCGTGGTAGTAAAAAGATGATTTATTTACAACAAATGAACAAAACAAACATAAACATACAAAACTTAAAGTAAGGACTGGTGAGCTAACTGATCTAAACTACAACTCAGAGTTAATGCTTCCCTAACTCCCGAGAAACACAAAAGCAAACACACAAACAATCTTCCGGGTCAGCTTCCTTACCTATGCTTTCCCACTAACCTAATATAACTAAACAAACACAACTCACCATCCTGTACAAAAGAAACCAGAAACGCAAACTTCACAGTCACAAACACCAGGTTTCCTGAGGTAGGCCACAAACGAAACTGTTTCAAGTTTCACCAGCAGCTCTTAAATAGGCAGAGGTCTCAGGTGTAAGGAATAATCAGGCTCCGCCCCCATCCAATTGGCAGCTATCCTCAGACAGGAAAGAAAAAACAAGAGAAAGAGCAGGGGCTCATAACATTTACATTCAGAAACATCATAACTAATAAGGTATAGCCTGTTTTCTCCACTGCTTTTGAGGCTCTCTCCTGAACGCTGGGTTTTGATGGGCGTGTCACTGGAGATGTGGAAGTAAACGCCCACGGCTAGGATTGGGTAAGATTTGCATATTTAATGAGCTTCAGCTCTGCTGTCAGATCACATGAGGGAAGGATTGTTTTGAAAGCGGCACCGGAACGATTCTCTCACAGGGCTCGGTAAACTTCTTTATCAAACAAACAATGATTTATCTCTCATCCACCTGTGATTTTTTTATTTTTTTTATTACTTAGCCCGCCGATCAGTGGATATAAGTGCGAACCGCACGCACACACACGCTCTTCAAATATCAAGACAAGAGAGTACACAATGAAATGAATGAACAAGAAATGAATGTTATCTCACTATTAAAGATTCACCGCCTGCCGACGGGCTTACGTTTTGGTCTGGAAAACACACACACACCCCCGGGACGATGGGCTTTGCGAGCCCTGGCCCATAACTAGGGCTGGGCGATAAAACGATAACGATAATTATCACGATATAATTTTATTAAAATTATAAAACGATAACAACAGTTTGATAATTTCTCGATATAATGCTATACGCGCTATGCGTAATGCTGCGCATGCGTATTGCAGACCGGGCTTCTGGGTGCTGCACGCGCTGTTGTTTACAGTCAGTGACTGACAGGCTTGGAGGATCGGAGTGAAGTGGAGCAATAAAAATGAGAGATAGTGAAGAAAACTCAGAGCCCACGACCAGCTCGGCGGACACAGATATCATTGACAAGTTAGTTCGCTCGACTTCAGTGGTTTGGAGATATTTTGGCGATCCCATCCGACATAAAACAGCGACGTAACGTTACGTGGACTGCATGCTTATCATAGGTTCACGTTCACCACACGGAATTTAATTATTAAATGATCGTGCTTCTTCTAAGTTCTTCCAGATAACATTGAGCCCAACACAGCGGTGAATCTACATTAACTACATTCACACACACCTCAGAGAGAGAGAGAGAGAGAGAGAGAGAGAGAGAGAGAGAGAGAGAGAGAGAGAGAGAGAGAGAGAGAGAGAGAGAGAGAGAGAGAGAGAGAGAGAGAGAGAGAGAGAGAGAGAGAGAGAGAGAGAGAGAGAGAGAGAGAGAGAGAGAGAGAGAGAGAGAGAGAGAGAGAGAGAGAGATGCACAGTGGACCTTTTTTTTTTTGCCCGTTTGCGTTTTTAGTGTTTTACTTACACAATAAGTAATGATATTATTGATATACAGTGTAGAGTAAAAAAATGCTGACCACAATTAAGATTTTAATAAATAAATCTACCTCAGTTTTAATAAATTGTTCACCTGTTTGGGAAGTGTTTGTCATGTTTTGACAATAAAGGATAGTTTAAAACCACAGTTAGCTGTCTGTTTTCTACATATTTCACTCAGGAGCAAAAATATGCCTTTAAACTTTAAAGAAATAAAGATTTGACATGTATCGTGATATTTATCGATATCGACTGATATGGAAAATGATATCGTGATATTTTTTTTGGGCCATATCGCCCAGCCCTACCCATAACATTACATGTCCGATCTGATCCCCAATCACAATGAACCAATAAATAAAGGATTCTCCAGCCTGTGACAGCGTGCTAAGGTATGTTCAGATAGACACGTACACATAATCAATACGATCTGTAACAATGCAATACTATCACATATAAAAACATGTTTTACTCACATGAGTGTGCTGCACCATTCCTGTCGGATCCACAAGCGCAGCATTGTGTTTTAATCTCAATATGTCTGCAAATCCAGTGTCCACCTGTATCTTGTTTACAAACGATTATCTCGCTATCTTCAGCGTGTTTATTGCTCGTTTAGCGCCACAAGTCGATGGGCGGAGCTACAGAAGCAGGTGGGCGGAGCTACAGAAGCAGGCTGTAGAGGCGGGTTTTCCTTTTCAATACATCATTGATTTGAGAGCCTCGTTTTCTGGGCCTGGTGTCTACAAAAGCTTTTCTTTTAATAACAAGAAAGTTTTCAGCTCCGAAACTCACATTTCTTATTTTACCATGACCTTTTATATATCAAAGGCTCAAGGGAAAGTTGATTTCTCAATGTATCACCCCTTTGGGTTGAGTATGAGTCTGTGTGACGTCAACAAGTGCGTAATGCGCGGGGGCGACCAGAGCAGGAGGGCAAATACACGTCCATTAACTTCTCCTCTTGTTCGCTCTCAAAACTAGAAACTCTGAGTGCACTTTAATATTCAAACATATGGCAGCACTCACACCGAAGAAACTTTACAAAGAGTGACTGTTTTGTATTATTGGGGAGCCAGAATTTGCATTCATCGTCAGAAATGTACATTATTTTTACGTGTTGTTATTTTAAACAAACCATATTATAGATGCTTTGCCAGATTTGAGGCGAGTCGCGGTGCAAGTGCATGCCAAACCTAGGGTGGAGAACGATACAGTTTGTTTTTTAATTGATAAACGTTAGACTCCTAATTTTACAGCAAGAATAGTTAAAGACTAACGAATTTGAAGTATGCTATTGAAACTAACATTGGTCAGCAGTGTTTGAGATTTCAGTGTTTGTGTCGTTCTACACTCACCGATGAGCTTGGCGGGTCTGTGGGGTCCATCTTGTTCTTGAAGTCCAGCAGCTCCTGAACCATCTCTTTATCCTTCTCTGGAGAACTCACAATCTCTCCGCTAGAGCTCTGCAGAAGAAACCAGAAACGTTGAGTTTGTTCACAAAACGAGAAACTTTTCATTCGCTTTCAAAACAAAGTGGCATGTTTCCCTGATGTTTTTATTTATTTATAGTAAACTATTGTAGTTTCTCCAAGATTACTGCAGTGCCGTCAGCCTAGGGCTGGGGGAAAAAATCACATTTTGTATATTTTGTTGTTTATGATTTTTTATTTCAGAATTGATATTAATTCAAACTTCTAGTCCTTACTTATAGGCGAAATAGACACTTTTGTTCCAACAGAGGGTGAAATGTCTCACTTAATGAATATTAATATAGTAATGAATACACTGAAAAGCCCTCGTTGCTGAGAAGATTGATCTTTAAAAGAGTGTGATCTCGAATCAAACCATTATTCCTTAATGACAACAATTCATCTGTCGTAACTTTTGACAAAATCATATCACAACATTAAAATCTGTTTTGGCGCTGCCGCTGAACCATAGAGCTGCTGTCATTATTTCAACCTAACAATATCAATAGTTCTGCAATGCAATAGTTCAATTATCATAGAAGTACTGGGATACAAGTTATAGTTCAGATATAAACACAGATGTCTACGGTATCGAAAAGTTTCCACTGTTTCAACACTAGGTGACTGTTAAAAAATTGTATACATAATATCTGCACCAAATTATCGTGATGATAGTATCGAATTTGGAGATACCCTTACGAAAGGAAAATATATTTACCAGTATATTACTTGAAATATATTTTAATATATTGTAAATATATGGAATAATATATTGATGGTATTATAAAATATTCATGTAATATATTGCAAAATATACAAATGATTGCCGCTTTCATATATTGCAATATATTAAAAAACATAAATATTAATTCCCATATATGTGAATATATTGCCTAATGTATTGCATGAAATTTTCCAATATACTGCAATATATTTTTGTTTCATAAGGGTAGAAGCAAAAAATGGATATGAGCAAGCCCTTTCTGGAACATTACTATAATTTTAAAGGTTACAGTTAACAACAGAGCCAAAACTATTAGGCCTTAATTTAGTGATTTATTTTTAGATATAATAATTTGCACTTCTAAATCTAATTAAATATTATTTATCTTACTCCGTCAAATACATTTTTGAAACATAATAATTTACAGTTACTGACATGACAAATGTAACATAATAAATAAGATATTACTAACATGTAAAGTAAATATAATACGATAATAGTGCATTTAGTGAAATAGTGTGGAGACTAAATGACTTGCCTGAGGTAAATGTAATGCGAGATATTGTCAACAACAAAGATGATATTACTATTATAAACCATTGTTAATATCATGAGGGGTGAAACCAGTCCAAACAGCAAGTATCAATAACACAACTGCTTAAAATTAAAAAACGTAATTTAAAGATCCACATGCTTTATACACTAAGAAAACATTAATGTTGAAATGTAGGCTGGCTAACCGTCAACACTCGAATAAAGCCCGCGCCGCATTTAATCCTGAGGGAAGTACAACATATTTTTGAGCAAATTGTCCATAATATATGAGCTGGCTTAAAATATACTTTATTAATAACCAAAATCCTGCGCGTTGAAACCATGCAGCGCTGTTCATCCGTGATACCGAGTGTATTAGAATCTAGTGTTTGTTTTTAACGGAAGAGAATGAAAATAAAAGAATAAAGGCTTAAATTAATGTGTGATCATCATAAAGCGATCGGACGTCTCTTCAGAAAATGTGGATTAACCCGCTCGATTAGTTTACCGATCTCTTAAACTTTTAAACTCTAAACTAGCTTAGGCTTACCTCGACTGTCAAAACAAGATTTCATTCAAAATATCTCCATCTGTGCTCAGCACGACGCGAGGGTGAGTAAATTACTCTTTAATGAGTTTATGTTCGCTATCGTTGGTTTATAGCAACAACACAAATCTGAATTTAAAACGGCAATAACCAGCGCCTACACATTAAACTGAGGAAAATTAGCTAATTCGACATCCTTCTTAATGAAACGAATAATTAAGCGTTCAATAACATGCAATGTTGACACAAAATGCTGCATATTTCAGTTATATGACTTTAAAATGCCTAAATATCACAAACTGTATGACGATGACGTGAGGAAAGAAGAGAAAATGGCGCTGTGTGGTCTCACTCTTTTTGTTTATTTTTTATTTTTATTAAGAACAATTAAACATTACAGATAAAGAGAGAAACATTAATTTAAGAAAGAAATATACAAAAAAGATAGATAACAAATTAGTGCCGTTTTTCTCACTCAGCTTCACGCTCGAATGGTCATGTGACGCCACAGGCGCGTCTACAGTTCTACTCGTGACGTAACAGGCAGACATCTTATAAGAGTGAGTTTAGTTCGGCGATTATCAGAGTAGATGTGCCATAGCGATCCAAGCGGCGGTTTATAAACTGGTAGAATACATTTTTAGCGCAATCTAGCTGGTAAAAATATTGTTAGACATGTTTGAGAACGCGTTTAAGAACTTACCTGTGGAGATGGAGAGCAGCGACATATTCGAGGAAGCGTTTAAGTATATAGCTGAGAGCACAGATGTGTTCGAGGACGCGTTTGAATACTTACCTGTGGAGATGGAGAGCAGAGATGTGTTCTTGGACGCGTTTGAACACTTACCTGTGGAGATTGACAGCAGTGATGTGTTCGTGGACGCGTTTGAACACTTACCTGTGGAGATTGACAGCAGTGATGTGTTCGTGGACGCGTTTGAACACTTGCCTGTGGAGATGGAGAGCAGAGATGTGTTCGTGGACGCGTTTGAACACTTACCTGTGGAGATTGACAGCAGTGATGTGTTCGTGGACGCGTTTGAACACTTGCCTGTGGAGATGGAGAGCAGAGATGTGTTCGTTGACGCGTTTGAACACTTACCTGTGGAGATGGAGAGCAGAGATGTGTTCGTGGACGCGTTTGAACACTTACCTGTGGAGATGGAGAGCAGAGATGTGTTCGTGGACGCGTTTGAACACTTACCTGTGGAGATGGAGAGACCTGAACACACTGCGAAGAACAACCCAACAGGTGACTGATGACATTAACACAAATCAAAACTGATACAGAAATAATAGTAGGATACGGCTAACACTTTGGGTGCGTCTCAATCAGCTCCCTAGTTCAGTAAGCGGGACATTAATCGGGGAGTCGGCCATTTTATACGCGACATGTCATTTAAATTGGCGAAATGTACGACAGTCGATAACAGCGTGCTGTATATTTTTAAAAATAGATAGCATTATTTTATTAAATTTCAGCATAAACATACAATGTTAGTGCCTTTTACAGTCCTTACCAGTGCCCGAATTCATGAACATGAGCTTGAGACGTGCCATTTATGATAACATTCAGACATTTATAAGTTATTAATGATGCATTGACTATAGTTTGAATAGTCATGTTGTTTTGTTAATAAGTGATATGCTAACATTGTATAAATGTGTTGTTAACTCAGTTTTAAGAAATGTATAAATGCTTAGTTAATGATGAGTTAATAACTTACAAAACATGATTATACTTTCATAAATGATTAATAAGCGATATGCTAACATTAATGACCACAAATAGACATGAAAATGCACTATCCAAACTTAAAGGGCTGTAATTCAAGAATGCTTTGGGCAGATTATTGCGGATGTTAAAGCAAATCATGAAAAGGTTATGGAAGTTTAAATTTACTGTAAAAGAAAAATACTGTACTAAATATTTTTTATTTTATGTAAATATTTTTAATCTAAAATTACTATAAAACCAAAGCCATATGTCTAACCAAGTTGTGTTTTAAATTTGATAGAGTTGATATCACACAAATTGAAGTTCCTAGGAGATTTTTGTTTCGGCGCTGTACCAAAAATAGCCACAGAGCGTTATCCACATTCCATTGTTGTTTTTCTGATGCGCTTTCCTGTACATTTCTGTCCAAATATCACTTCCATCACAAAACAGTCTCAAAATATTGAACCTTGAGACTTTCCGACGATATACGTTTTGTTAATTTTTAATTATAAAGTAGTTAAAATATATTTTGTAATATGAAACATGCGATGCTGTCTAGGGGGGGAGACTGCTACCGTTTCCATTTTTTTTTTAATGGCTACAACAAATACAAAAGGCTCCAGTGTAGAGAAATGTCCTGTCAGAGCAGGATTTGAGCGCGTGTCGTTTTATTGGTGAGCAGTTCATGAGTGGAGCTCCGCTTCGCTCACATGCTTGGGTAAGGTAGGCAGGTTTTTCACATTCATTTTTATTTTCTGTTGCTATTTAGGCTCTTTTATTGTATATGATAGTGTGAACAGCTCAACAGCCCTTTTATTTTATCTAGTCCATTGCATTACGAATGTCAAAACTGTGATGTGCAGTTCAAACGAGTCTTCTCACAGATATGCTTGTTGTGCTTTCGTGTTTTATAGACGGTTTCAACGGTAACAACATAAACAAACGCTACTGCGCATGCGCGCTTTTGTGGCCCAAACTTAACTTCCGGTAGACATCAATAACACCAGAGGATGCGTTATCTTTCTTATGCGTTAGCATCTTTAATTTTGATTGTGCACCATTATCTTAATGTATAGATTTTTTTTTTTGTTTCAGCATGTTTATTATAAATAATCTCCCATTTATGTCTTTTATATAGAGTGGGAAAACGCCCCACTTAAAGGGTAGGTCACCCAAAACTGAAAATCCTGTCATTCATTACTCACCGTCACGTTGATCCCAGAGTTTCCGCTAGAAAAAAATGGTGCCGGTCAAAGTGACCGGCAGAGGTTTCGTTTTCCGGACATTTTGATGATATGCCGGTCAAAAACACTTTATGTAACTTATTAAAAAATGACCTTGTTTATTAGCCGAACTTTCAAATAGACGGGAAAAAAACATGAACGTCCGATTGGCGTCAATCAACCAATTCTTTTTTAACTTATAGGCGTAATTTGCGGGTGGGACAGGTGGGACATGTCCCTACCACTTTTTTAAAACATCTTGCTTCACGGATTAACCTAACTAATACAAACAATGCAGTTCAATGCAGCAAACGCGGCTCATGCAGTCTTCACACAGACGAGCGCTTTAATCTAACGCTTAACGCCGTTGCAGAGACTTTCTGTTTGTTCCGGTCAGATCGTGAAACAAAACGCACAAAAACTGTTCCTGCTCTTGATGTACAACCACTGATGGTATTCGGTTTTGATGAGAGAAAAAATAGACCACGAGGGCAGATTAGAAACGAGAACTTCTGACAAGTTTAACAGACTAGACCAGTGATTAAGCAAAGTGTGCAAATCTATTTGCCTTTATTCACGTGAAAAATCTTTAGATGCAATAATTAAACGCAATTAATAAATTTAATTATAAACTCAGTATGTCTCATTTAGTTGGTAACATTTAAATTGGCCACAGTGTGAAATGACAAAATCATATAATAGAATATAACAGTATAACTACAAGCAGGTAAGCACTACAAGATGTTTTTGAAATCATTAGAGAAAACGACAAAATTACTTATTCACAAAATTACGTGTGTGAATAAGTGCTGTTTAAAATGTGCTTGCACCCGATCATATTCAGTAGAAGGTAAAAAAAAAAAATCCCTTAAACTTTAACATCCCGCTCATGCCCATCGCCGTGATCATCTGTATAACGCTGGTTGTTTACCGTGAGTTCTGAACACTGCACCATGTGCTTATTTAAATCTTTTCGTTTCTACACATATTAGGCTACATATTCCTCATGTCTGAGGCAAGCCTGCCGAGTTTCAGTTTATTTGAGACGCGCTTCGGTTCATGATGAAAGCGATGGCTTCCGCGACCTAGTCTACTTATTTATTTCTTATTAATTAAATACATGCAATTAACCGAAGAAACCTTTATTAAAATTAAGAGACAATTTGTACAAAACGAAAGAAAGGCTTTTTACAAAACAAAACTTAATATTAAACTAAATATAACCACCAAAATCATTTCTGACCCACTCGCATCTTTGCACTTATAGCCTATCATAATCAGATGAAATCTAAAAATAATATTATAATATTTAAACATAAATATGAAGAAAAAAAACATTGTTTAATGGCTACAACAAGTATAGTAAGCTACAGATTTATGTCATGTCTGAGCTGGATTTGAACGAACATCATTTTACCGGTGGGTTCACAGTAGCCTATATAAATGCATGCGCACTCGCCTTTCAATTATGCAATGCGTCGGCATAACATGTTTCTTTGTTTCATAATATAAGAATAATGTTGGGAAACTTGTGTCATGTGCTCTCTGCTTGATTTTTAATATTTATATCATGTTAACCAAGAATAGTACTTTAAAATGTATTTCTACTGAGTAGTGCGCCATACAAACAGACACAGACCGGAAGTTAACTTCGGGCCAGGCGCGTAACCGTAGCAACGCGCGTGCGTTCGATGAAACCGTCTATAGACTCGATATCGTTTCTTATTCAAATGTGCTGAAAGCAAAGTCTCTTCATTTTTAATGAATGACACGCAGATAGTGGCAAATTAGGGGAAGTCTCTGTGTGCGCACAGCTCTTGGTAGCGGTTATACGCTAAATATTATCATCAATGGCATCCCAGCAAACATTGGTCTGATGGCAACGTTGTGTCTCTGGCCAAAAATAGCTAAATTTCCAAAAAATGCATTCAGATACGCTCAACGTACATCCAGTCAACTTTCATTTTGGAACTATTTTCCAACCACGACAGGACATTAGGGGTGTAACAATACACTCGTGTCACGATTCGATATTAATCACGATACGATATTTATCCCGATATTAAGCCGACATAAAGAAGAGGGTTGTTTTTTTTATTTGTTTTTTTCAACGATAAAAACGATACAGATCGTCACATTTTTATATCGCGATATATCGTTTCCATCTGTTGTTTCTGGTTTTATTTGTAAGTTCAGTCTCATGCTGTGTGTGTTTTCCTCAGAGAACGTCAACCTTTATGATGAAACGAGAGTGCCACCTCAACTCTTCCACACTCTTTATGAAGTGGGAAAGAAACTGGAATATAATGGCCGTGTCCATGAAGGAATCAGAAAATCGGACGGCCAAAAGGTATGTTACTCTTTCTCCATAAACCTTTGACCTCTGAGTTCTGCCATAAACATCAATGTTTACAAGTGTAAAAACCTGCAAAACATTTTTTCTTTTTTAGGTGTTCATCAAATTTGTTGAGAGGCAGCAGCGCGGGGAACCATCGGAATCGGTAAGTTGACACGACTTTATTCTTCATGAATTATTGATCAACTTTGCAACATTGACACTGTTATTGACCTGAATTGAATCACATTGAACTGAATTGAATTCATTTCATAATTGACGAACTTTACAACATTGATACTGTTATTGACCTGAATTGAATCAAATTGAACAATTTTTATTACATTTGTTAAATTCTGTAGTCAAAGCCTAGAAGCATCAGTGCATGTAAAGTTCACTGAAACGAGCTAACCTTTAGTTAATCTCTTCTCTTCTTTAGCCTGAGTTTTTCAGTGACGAGATTACTACAATGCTAGCATTGCAAAAGCCTCCAACATGCGACCATGTCATACAGTTTTATGACTGGTTTGTCATGAAAGATGACGACGTGATTGTAATGGAATATCCTCATCCCTCGGTGACCTTGGCTGAATTCATCAAGAGTAAAAAAGGTCACCTGACCGAAGACATGGCGAGACGCATCATGTGGCAGCTCGCCGATGGACTGCGCCACTGCTGGGATCGGGGGGTTTTCTTTCTCTCTGAGGGACAATTGCTCATCAACCCTGACACCCTGCAGCTGAAGATAAACTTTAGTTGCGAGGCTAAATGTCTAGGAGAAGGAGTTAAATTATCACACGCTCCATTCTTCTACTTCGTCATGAATGCGCTCATCAAAGCAATAAGACGCCCGTTTTGGAAAAAAACTGTGTCCAGAGGTGAGCTCAATATCATTGCTTGGAAAAACATACAATGCTTAAGTGTCAAACACTGATGATGAAATGTTATACACTCTAGAATAAAATATGGGTTAAAAACAAACTAAGTTGGCTTGAAAACAGACAAACCCACCGGTTGGGTTAAATATTTGCTGTAAACAACCCAATTGCTGGGTTGAAAACAATCCAAGTGGGGTTGAAAATGGACAAACCCAGCAACTGGGCAGTTTTAACCCAGCAGTTGGGTAAGGACAAACATGGCTAATCCGCTCTCCTCTGATCACGTTCACAGAATGCGTCAGACTTCTCAAGCGACTTCGTCCCAAAGGAAAGCGGCCAGTTTACACCTTAGAGAACATTTCACATGATCCCTGGTTCGCGGGTATGAAGGAGAACGAAACCTGCAGAAAAAAGTGTGTGTTTTGTGTTTAATCGGAACGACCTCTTTTCGATGTGAAACAGGACCTTACTTTAATGCTCTGGTTGTTTGACAGGTAGATGTTTCCCTGTTCACCAGCTGTAGTTCGACTCAGGATCATCCGCTTTCCCCAACGATCTGCCTTCCGCCCCTCCAGACGAGCCTCAAGTTAGACGACCTCAACGCCATCCACAGCCAAAAGCTGCTCTTCTCAGCCTCTTCAGCTACGAGGTGAGAACTCTTCCTTTATTCCACTGATCCACAATTTAATGCTAAGAGATTCACCAACTGGCTTTCATTTGTGAATCACAGCATCAAGATGTGCACGCAAGACTCCGCCCACCGTCTACTGCTGACCAATCGGAGCACTGCTGACCTCATTCGTCTACGTTGGCGGAGATAGGAAGAGTTGCCAAGCCACTGCATTATGATTTAATTCTGGTTCGCGGGTATGAAGGAGAACGAAACCTGCACCTGCAGTGTGAAAGCGCCTCCGGGAGCCGGATGGCAGTGCATTTTGGCACCCGGACCAAGAATTGTTCCTCTCTTCCCTCTCTCATCTCTCTCGCTCCTCATGCTTCTGCCTCCGATCTCTCGCCTCGTCCGTTCTGACCCACAGGTGTTGCGGATGCCGTGGCTGGAGCGGTGTGGAGTTAAGTCTTGTGAGTACCCTTGACCTGCGGGGGGTGTGGGGTGTTAGTCTCGTTCCTGGGTGGGGGTGGGGGGAGGGCTCCGTCGCGGTATATGTTTCTGGGGGGAGGGGGGAGCGATGACAGTAAAGTTGGGGGTGTTGTGGAAGTTAGTGACGTTCATGGGGGGGTTTCGTCGCGGTATAATTTGGGAGGGGTTGTGGGAGTTGGGGGTTCCCCATTGGTGGTGGGCGGTGTTGTGGGTAGCTGGGGGTGGATAGGCGGTGGGTGGTGTTGTGGGTGGGCAGATTTGTGGGTAGGGATGGGTGGTGTTGTGGGTGGGCGGTGTATGATAGGAGTGGGCGGTGTTGTAGATGGGCGGTGTTGTAGATGGGAGCCGTATGATGGGAGTGGGCGGTGTTGTGGGGGGGCGGTGTTGTAGATGGGAGGTGTAGAAGGGCGCTGTTGTAGATGGGTAGTGTTGTGGGTGGGGGTGGGCGGTGTTGTGGGGAACCCCCGACTTTCACAACACCTCCACCCCTTCACAGGCCGGAGGTGCTCATGGGGCGGCGCTCTACACCCCCCAGTCTCGGCGTTCGTTGCACTCAGGGGTTTGGACAGACGAGGAGAGGGAAAAGAGGTGGAAGCGGGAGGAGCAACAGAGACGGGAGAGGATAGAGAGGAAAATAAAAATTTAAAAATTTGTCTGTTCCCAAAATGTACTGACATCCGGCCATTTTAAATAAAATATTTATCCAATTATCCATGTTTTTTTATTTCAAATATCATTACACAACACATCTAACAGTCTCAAACTGAAAAAAAATTAAATACATTCGTACACTCACCTAGAGGATTATTAGGGACACCTGTTCAATTTCTCATTAATGCAATTATCTAATCAGCCAATCACATGGCAGTTCTTCAGTGCATTTAGGGGTGTGGTCCTGGTCAAAACAATCTCCTGAACTCCAAACTGAATGTCAGAATGGGAAAGAAAGGTGATTTAAGCAATGTTGAGCGTGGCATGGTTGTTGGTGCCAGACGGGCCGGTCTGAGTATTTCACAATCTGCTCAGTTACTGGGATTTTCACACACAACCATTTCTAGGGTTTACAAAGAATGGTGTGAAAAGTGAAGAGCATCCAGTATGAGGCAGTCCTGTGGGAGAAAATGCCTTGTTGATGCTCGAGCTCAGAGGAGAATGGGCCGACTGATTCAAGCTGATAGAAGAGCAACTTTGACTGAAATAACCACTCGTTACAACCGAGGTATGCAGCAAAGCATTTGTGAAGCCACAACACACACAACCTTGAGGCGGATGGGCTACAACAGCAGAAGACCCCACCGGGAACCACTCATCTCCACTACAAATAGGAAAAAGAGGCGACAATTTGCACAAACTCACCAAAATTAGACAGTTGAAGACTGGAGAAATGTTGCCTGGTCTGATGAGTCTCGATTTCTGTTGAGACATTCAGATGGTAGAGTTTGACGTAAACAGAATGAATCCATCATGCCTTGCAGAGGTGGGTAGAGTAGCCAAATCTGTACTCAAGTAAAAGTAAAAGTAACAATCGTAATAGTTACTTGAGTAAGAGTAAAAAAGTATTCAATGAAAAAACTACTCGATCTGATTGATAAGAAGCGAAACCCCTGAATTTCAGACTAGAGCTTTCACAGACCTCCAAATATATATATATATCTGTGTGTGTGTGTGTGTGGTGTGTGTGTGTGTGTGTGTGTGTAATGGTTAAACAGTGTAAATGAATGGTGTGCTGGGCTAAACAGAGCTCTTTTTAAAACATACTTTGTTCTTATGTTTTTATAAGTATTTGCATTCTTTAGGTAGGCATAAAATACATTCCCGTTTTTATTTGTATGTATACACTTCAGACTGTTGTCTGTCTGGATTTATGTATAAATGCAAGTTGAATTAGGCTATCTATTTTTTTCGTTTTTAGCCTGGTCATAGGAAAAACCAAGCGGCAACCTCCCGCGATCTCTCTTGAAGCCAATACGGAAGTAATGTAAACTGTAATTCCTCAACTGGCCTCTAGGGACAGGCTCCAGAAGGGAGCAGAATCTCATTGAGCCCCATGTTAAAATTCTCAACTTTAAAGCAGAAAAAAACATTTTTACAGCCTGGTACAAATTGTGGTTTTGGCTTATAAGGCTAATTTTGATCTTCATGACAACTCTGAGGGGGGTGAATTTTTTTATAACTCATTCGTTTACGTTATATAAAGCCTTAAGGTTCTGCATAATTAAGGGCGTGGTTACAAGTGGATAGCCATTTATCCGCCGTCTATAGTTATTGCGTCACCTCAGCTCCGCGCATATCCCGCCTTTTTGCCCATTTTCTGTTATCCGGGAGTGACACGCGTTGACTCGCTCACAAGATGGCAACGCCCAGCTCGACCATACTTTAAGCTTCAGAACGGCTTATCAGAATCCTATGGGTGACGTCACGGACACTACGTCCATATTTTTTTTACAGTCTATGGGAAAAACGTAGCTCTGGCAACGGTTTTGCAAACCACAAAATATGTACCAATACATACATAATGTGACGATTTCAAAGTGAAATGTCCACTGGGTGGCGCTAAAAGCTTAGTTTTCCCCCCGGAACAGATGTGCGTGAATCTGGCATTTGTTACGTTGGGTTTTTAACGTACACCCACACTGAACCCTAAACCTACCCGATATTGTTAACAAAAGCAAATGTGACAAATAATATTGTATCCATGTAATTTTAGTCTGTGTTTTGATCTCGTCTTTGAGCTCTTTTATCATGACTCGTTCTTCACGGGGTTCGTTCCCAAGTTTGTCACATTGCAAATACAAATCTGTCTCAGCTGAGCTATCATGGACTATGGTAAAACAAAACGAAAAAGAAAATGCTGTTTTTCTGCCTATAGTGTTCATTATTGTTGGAAACACTCGGACAGTGTGTGAAATAGTATTACAATAAGGGAAAAGTGCCCATAGTTACCAAATTACCATTAATAGTGTCCAAATATAAGCAACATTGTTACACTTACCGCTAAGTTACATGTTTTTTCAGGTTGGAGCTGCAATTCTTGTATGCTGAGATGTCCGTTCGTTTTGGTGCACACAGTATAGCATTATGAAACTTCTTATTGACATCTAGGAGTGAAAACATGATGAACTAGAGGGAACAGGTGATCTGCCTCCCATAGCTCACACACACACCTTCGTGATCTTCCTCTGCTTTGGCCATCATCTGACTAAACGCGCTCTAATTATATGCGGATGATGCGCGTACACCTTTCGCGAAGCAGCCTCTCCAACATTTCGCGAGACTTGCGAAGTCATATTAACTTGTTTTAAAATATATAATTAATTATTACCATTGACAGTAGCGGAGGAACGCCACCGATTGTAACGCAGTAAAAGTACAGTTTTTTCACAAGAAATGTACTTGAGTAAAAGTACCTATTTTTAAAAATACTCTAAAAGTACAAGTTACCCAAAAAATGTACTCGAGTAAATGTAACAAAGTAGATGTAATTCGTTACTACCCACCTCTGATGCCTTGTTACCACTGTGCAGGCTGGTGGTGGTGGTGTAATGGTGTGGGGGATGTTTTCTTGGCACACTTTAGGTCCCTTAGTGCCAATTGGGCATCGTTTAAATGCCACGGCCTACCTGAGCATTGTTTCTGACCATGTCCATCCCTTTATGACCAGCATGTCCCCATCCTCTGATGGCTACTTCCAGCAGGATAATGCACCATGTCACAAAGCTCAAATCATTTCAAATTGGTTTCTTGAACATGACAATGAGTTGACTGAACTAAAATGGCCGCCACAGTCCCCAGATCTCAACCCAATAGAGCATCTTTGGGATGTGGTGGAACGGGAGCTTCGTGCCCTGGATGTGCGTCCCACAAATCTCCATCAACTGCAAGATGCTCTCCTATCAATATGGGTCGACATTTCTAAAGAATGCTTTCAGCAGCTTGATGATCAATGCCACGCAGAATTAAGGCAGTTCTGAAGGCGAAACACAGTATTAGTGTGTGCTCCTAATAATCCTTAAGGAGAGTGTATAACATTATGAGTGTCATCAAGGGTCCGTTCTTCATATATCGGGATGATCGGACAGATCCCAGATCTTCTAATCCTGATAACTGATCTCTGGCTAATTTGGTTCTTTAAACGAACTTGTGATTGGTTTAAAATATCTGGATTAAGTTATCACTGCATGTTCCTGTGTTCCCTGAAGAGGGCAATTCAATTTGATCCGTGACAGCATTAATAAATGTTTCTTTAGGGTCAAGATCAAGTTCTCTGTATCAAATCATCCCATAATATCCGTCATCACTCACATTAATGCACGGCTCAGAGTAACTGTACAGCATGTGTGTAAGACTCCAATACAACTATAAAGTAATCATTCCATCAGAAATAAATCTCTCAATCAAGTGGCTGTGTCTATAGCATTGTACACAACATTATAATATTATTTTCAATGTTATATTATATTATATTATTATTTAAAATGATTATTGCCCGGGTTCAGTAATGAACTCTTGTAATAAAGTAGCAATGGCATCATCAAGATGCGATCTAATCCTGTTCATGAAATGAGCAGGTTTAAGCTTACGGATCTGTTGCTGACAACAAGTCCAGGATAAGTGTCGAAGAACATAAATCAACACCACACACACATTCTGAGCTTTAGCATTGAGCCGTGGTCAAATGAAGATAACATCAGCTAAATCGTTCAAAAAGAAGTATACTCTAGTAACAGTCCACTGGCAGAAATGCAATACTCAATATTATACCGTTGTAGGCTAAATGGATGATTTTTGCATATCAGGCACAGGCACAAGACGAAATAAAAGACTTGGAGAAGACATTGAATGACAAAAAGCGGCACAAAGAACTAACCAGCAGAGCTAGATAAGATGGAAGAAGATGAGGTCAATACGAGAAAGACAACTACATGGGCAGTTCACACTTTCAGTGACTTTTTGCGCCAAAGACAGAACAATTGTGATGTCGAGACTAGGGCTGGGTATCGACTCGGATTTTACGCTTCGATTTCGATTCACAAGCTCGTAGATTTAATACAAATACTATAGCTATTTAGAAAACAACAACAGTGAACGTAAGTTTACAAGTGGGTAATTAAAAAGAAATGAAGAGCCACAAACCTGTATATTAAACTCTTTTTTAATGTACCCAGGTGTATCTAAATCAGAACCCATCTCTACCTTTCAAACGCATACAATTGTGGCGTTATGTCTCCGCGACTGTGGAAGGCAAGGCAAGATTATTTGTCTAGCACATTTCATACCCAATGGCAATTCAAAGTGCTTTACATAGAAATGAAATAAAATAGTGATAACCTGCATAATAAATAGTATCGGTTTGAGCTTAAACATTTGTTCAGTTGATTGAAAACAACTTTTCCAATGATCTTGCCTATGAAGGGGAGATTTGAGATTGGTCTGTAGATGCTCAATATGGATTACCACTTCTAGATCTGCTTCTAAACAGTTAAACACACTTTTGAAAAAGTGGAAGTGGGGAGTGTGTCAAGGGCGCAGGTTAAAGTTTTAAGGTGCTCTAACGTTTCTTCTAACATTTTACCATCAACTGCTTCGAAATCAGACACAGTAACTTTCTGAGGTTTTGGTCTGATCTGTCTGAACCCAGAGCAACTCAAGGATGTGCTGATCGCCTTTCTGATATTATTGATTTTCTCTGAGAAGAAGGAAGCAAACTCACTGCATTTGCTGTCTGAGAGCATTTCTCTGGGAATGTGACTTGAGGGCTTTGTAAGTCTCTGGACGGTAGCAAAAAGAGTGAGTGTGTTGTTTCTGTTTATAATATTTGAGAAGAAGGTCTGGTTTTGTTTGCCACTCTTTTTCCTGACTTTTTAGAGGAGCAATATCAATTACATTCTTAACTTTTGAGTTAAAAGAGTCGAGGAGAAAATCAACAGATATGCTTGGTGTTATATATCCTTCATAAACAGCACATTCGTGTTCTCATTTAAGCATCTCTTTTTGACAGAGACAGATCTAGCTTCAATGGCAGGAGAGATTGATATATCAAAGAAAATACAGAAATGATCAGACAGTGCCACATCCTTAATAACAATCGATGAAATGTTTAGACCCTTACTGATGAGTAAATCTAGAGTGTGTCCACGATTGTGTGTGGGTCCATTTACATGCTGTGTCAAATCAAAAGTGTTAAGAACAGTCATGAGCTCTTTTGTTGTTCTGGATTCAGCATTGTCTATGTGAATGTTAAAATCCCCAGCAATAGCAAAACAGTCAAACTCTGAGGAAATTATTGATAACAGTTCTGTAAAGTCCTCAGTAAAGGCTGGAGAGTATTTCGGAGGCCTGTAAATAATGATAAGCAGGATGCTTGGAGCACCTTTTAACACAATACCCAGATATTCTAGAGTCACCAAATGACACTTGCTTACATTGATAGACATCTTTAAAAAGAGCAGCAACACCTCCACCTCTCCTAACAGATCTGCAAACACTCATTAAAGTAAAGTTAGGAGGAGCTGCTTCATTGAGGACTGTTGGACTGCAGTTTTCTTCTAGCCACGTTTCATTTAGAAGCAACACATCTAGGTTGTTAGTGGTTATTAAGTCGATGACTAGAAATAATGTTTTCTTAAGTGAACGGATGTTTAAAAGTGCTAACTTAACAGTATAAAAATGTTTTCCCCACATTAATCTTAGTTTGACAAGTAACAGGCAGCAGATTAGATGGGTTTGCTGTATGGTCTGACAAGGACTTATGTTACTTTCACGTAACAGAACAGAGATAGAGAAAGAGACAGGCACACTGGGTTCCCACTTGTTCTGTAAACATTTGGTAAAGTCACTGTTATCATAGCGGGGACCCAAAACACATCACCTAGAGCTGGTATGAGTTATTTTTGGTTCAGCCACAACAAATGGAGAAGGGTGTGGGCCCTTGCATTGTGACCGAAGAAATCTCACAGCAGGAGGGGAAGGCGAGCTGGGCCCGTCGGCTTTGGTGATTCTGGGGATCAACGCTTTTTGGTTGGTATCTGGGGGCTCGCAGCGATCGAGTGTGATAGTCTGGTTCCAGCATAAACCAGCTCCTCCATTTTCTCTGAGAAGCTCAGAAGCAGGGATGCTGGAGAGAGGAATAACACGTCTGAAAAAGTGAATGTGTTTCCGTCAATAAGACTGTGGCACTTAAATGTTTACATTGTGGAAACAGCTGCTCCGGATCGATTGGTTCCCTGAAGTGTGTGTTAGTCTCGTCGGATGCGGTGCTACGGTCTGGAAAGTAAGTGCGGATCTGGACAAGATTAGCAAACTCCGCTTCAGACTGGGTGCTCCTAAAACCACCTTTTCAGTCTTTTGAAGAAAGCTTGTCTTCACTGGATGAGGAAGTGTCTGTGTTTTCTCAGCTGTTGCCATGAATGTTTTGTAATGTTGGAGCTCTAAATGTCACAGACGACACAAACATTTTAGGTGAACTAGTCGGTTATTCCACTTCGGCTTTCCGTTACGCGTCAGGGGTGAAAGGGCCTTTACACACAAGACTTTTTAAGCCCTTAAATTGTATTCTTGATCTGCGGAGAATCTGTGCAATGGGTAAGTATAGACCACTACAAGCGGCTGTGCCCTCGTATGGTGCACTATATAGGGTTATACGGACTTAGTCTTGAGGGCGTGTCTGTGAGGAGCAGGACTGCAGGTGCAGCGTCAGCGCCCCCTGGCTGTGGAGCTGCAGCAGCCGCACAAACTCCTCCGGCATTTTGTGCATTCGGGGGTGTAGGCCAATCAGGTCGTAATAATGGTATGGAACCGGCCGCCCCTGCAGGTCGCTGCCAAACGGCCAGAATCCGTAAACGTGCACGTGCTCACACAGTTCAAGTGCAGTGCTGATTAAAAGAAACCCTGAGGAGAGGCGGACCTCCCGCAGGCCACGCCCCTTCCAGAACCGGTCCAGTGTCCGCAGGTAATAGGGGCTGAAGAACAACACCGGCTGCTGAGGTCTGATTGGCTGCAGGACTTTGAGCAATTGGACTGACACTGGTGTGCAGAATGTGTAGGCAAAGGCGGGAATAATGAGGGAGGCGTTTCCGTACACACTGACCCGCTCCACCAACGGATCCGGATTCTTCTTCAGGTCTTTGTATCTACAGACACACACACACACACATTTAATGAACACTAGTGAAAAAAGCTAAATCTACTACATCCATGTATAGGTGTGTTGAATGTCTCATATTATAATTACAATTAAAAATGATGAGCCATTTTGTGCTTTTGATCGCTGTAGGGCAACCTATTGGCCAATCAAAGTCCTCCTCTGTCAACCTCCTTGATTTTTGTAATCCCATCTGACAAAGTTTCAAGTCTCTAGCATTTACGGTTTGGTCCGCATAATCATTTTTACGCCACGAGAAAGATAATAATAATAATAATAAAAAAACCTAAGGTCTCGAACCCCTAAATATAGCTGTAAGCAGCAGTTATCGGGGTTCAAGTCTTTTAAGGTCTTCAAGCACATGCATGAAAATATATTAAGTTTCATTTAACAAATGAGCTACCACTAAGATCATAGAAGGAAAAGACTATTTGCAGCCAATACCGGCAATTAACCTCAGGAAATATATTGTTTTTAAAACCGTTATACCGCCATCTATGGTCCGATGTCAATAAAAATGTGCATGCTTGTTAAGAATCATATGTTGCATGTTCTCACTTATTTATTACTGAATGATGGGCTTTTGGGGGACCTTTGGATTTTCTAAATGACCCGGCTATAGCTATCCAAAGGCCAAAGTTCAGTGTTTTTTGTGATAATTATTGGCCTAGAGAGCCCCGAGAATTGTGCCTCAGACGTTTTATCGAGGTTGAGCCAAAAACCTAGGACTAGGTTGCAAAAGTTTTTTTTTTCTCTAATATTTCGGGAACGATTCGATTGACAGCGTCGGTCCTAGAGGTAAAGTTGCTCAGAATGAGGAGTTCTACGATGCGCTATGAATGTCGTAGACATGTGACTAAAATCCTGTGGTATACAATCCTTTACCCACGTGAAAAATGTGAAGTTTCCAGCAGCTTCCAGAGGAGACTGAATTTCTCACAGGCCTCTTCGTTCTGATCAGCCTTCATTAATCTCGTATCGAAGCTGCTGGAAACTTTGCGTTCTTCAAGATACGCAAATGTCCTCAAAGACAGCTTTGGCATCTTGGACAAAGACACTACATGCCAATTGTCAAGTCAATCAGACTTAGAGTTGTGTAGTTATAGCGCCACCCAGTGGCCAATTATTCTTTTTTACACAACCACAGAATGATCTCTTACATACACTGTATTGCCAACTTTTGGGATGCCTGTCTTTCCATGCACATGAACTTTAATGCCATCCCATTGTTAATCCGTGGGGTTTAATCTGGAGTCGGCCCACCCTCTCTAACAGCTCCAGCTCTTCTCGGAAGGCTTTCCTCAATGTTTAGGAGTGTTTTTATGGGGATTTTTGCCCATTCTTCTAGAAGCTCATTTGTGAGGTCAGGCACTGACGTTGGACGAGAAGGCCTGGCTCTCAGGCTCCGCTCTAATTCATCCCAAAGCTGTTCTATCGGGTTGAGCTCAGGACTCTGTGCAGGCCAGTCCAGTTCCTCCACACCAAACTCCTCATCCATGTCTTTATGGAGCGACGCTTTGTGCACTGGAGCGCAGTCATGCTGGGACAGGAAGGGGCAATCGCAAAACTGTTCCCACAAAGTTGGGAGCATGAAATTGTCCAAAATGTCTTGAAGCATTAAGAGTTCCTTTCACTGGAACTAAGGGGCCAAGTCCTGAAAAACGAACCTTTTTTTAGATAAGTATTGTCAATCAGACTCCAGAGAATCTTGCTGCACTGGTTTAGTTCTGATCAGGCAAAAAATCTAGGAACAGTTGGCAAAAGTAGTGGCAAAATTTTGCCATGGTGGTGGTTTTGTTCGGCCACAGATTCCAACAATATAAGACACTTGAACCTACACCAGACCGTTCAAGAGTTATGAGCTATTTTGCACTATTGGCCCAATCAGGCCAATCAGGCCAATCAGGCGAGCCATACACACAATATTAGTGAGGACGACGATTATTGACAATCAGACTCCAGAGAATCTTGCTCCACTGGTTCATTCCGATCGGGCAAAAGATTTAGGAATAGCTGGCAAAAGTGTTTTTGGGCGGGCACTGTGAAGCAGAGCTGCCAACTCTCACACATTGGCCGTGAGACACACGCATTTGATTGGTTTCACACGCCACACCCCTGATTTCTCACGCTGAAGTGTCAACCCTGTCGGTCATAGTTGCCAGGGTCGCGGTTTTCCCACACAATTGGGCTATTTTAAAAAAGGAGTTGCGTGAAAAATTACGGAGCCGCGGGTTGCGGTTTTTTGGGCTACGATTAAAAAGTACCGCGGCCGCGAAACAATATAAAAGAGCCAAAGGAAAAATAAAATGGAACTGTTTATTAGTGGGTATTGATCCCCAGGAACGAATTCACTCGGCAACAACCGCTGCACGTGAGTAGACACGTCACTTGAACTGTTGAGCATTTCACAAATCAAGCATCATCACGTCACATGAGTTATGCATTCGGTGGTTTGAAGCAGCGGTTCGGTTGTCCGTGGATGAACAAGCAGCACTATAAAATGTCAGGTAATTGGAGAAAAACCATCACCACGGATGCTTTCTCTCTTTACTGCTGAAATCTATTCAGCACCACATGATAAGGGTGTGAAGAGAGCATAATGTCTAAAATGAGACAGCCCTGAGATTGTAAACTGTACACACACACAATTTTGGAATCGACTATTTTGATTGTTTTTGTAATAAGAAAACAATCAAAACACACGCACGCACACAAAAATAAGTATCTTCACCAAAGCTGCATTTATTTTATTAAAAATAAAAAAGTAATGTTGACTGTAATATTGTGAAATATTATTAAAATGTAAAGTAATTGTTTTCTATTTGAATATAGTAAAGTGTAATTTATTCTGTGATTTAAAGCTGTTTTCAGCATCATTACTCCAGTCTTCAGTGTCACATGATCCTTCAGAAATCATTATAATATGATTATTTCCTCCTCAACAAACATATGGTTATTATCAATGTTGAAAACACTTTTAGGATTATTTAATTAATAGAAAGTAAAAAAACTAAAACAAAACAGTATTTATCTGAAATAGAAAACTTTAGTAACATTGTACTACCGGGGGTAGGGGGTGGGTAAACAAAGAAAGGAATACATTTATTCAGCAAGGATGCCTTAAAAATTAATTAAGTGAAGGTATAGACATTTATATAGTTGAAAAAGCTTTATATTTCAGATAAATGCTGTTCTTTTTAACTTTCTATTAATTAAATAATCCTGAAAAAAAACTGTTTTCAACATTGATAATAATCATAAATCATTATTGAGGAGCAAATCATCATATTACAATGATTTCTGAATGATCATGTGACACTGAAGACTGGAATAATTCAGCTGAAAATTCAGTTTTGAATCACATAAATAAATTGCATTTTAGAATATATTAAAATAGAAAAGTTATTTTTAATTGTAAAAATATTTCACAATAATACTGTTTAGCTGTATTTTTGATCAAATAAATGCAGCCTTGGTGAGCAGAAGATACTTTTTTAAAAACAATCAATTTTCAAAACCAAAAGTTTCCAAACTCCAAACTTTTATAATATATATATATATATAGTTTATTTGTAAGCCCTTTATCGGAATCCAGTGGTTGTCTAATCTGATTGGACACTGAAAAATTGGGCTAGTTTTCATTCCATTTGGGCGGGTTTTGAGATGTCATTGGGCTAGAAATTTTTCTGGGACCTGGCAACCCTGCTGTCGGTCAAATGCCTGAAAGATAAGTTTATCTATAGATCTACCTGATGAGCCACTCGTAATTGATTAGTTATGCTTTCGGTGAGGGGGTTCAAGATAAATGTGCAAATAAATAAGTGTAGCGCGACCAAAAGCTACATTCCGTTTTGAGTTCTGACGAGAACGAACAATGAGCGAAGCGCGGAAGGCGTCGCTATAACTATGGTCGCAAGTTCCATCATTAACGTTAACAGAGGTCGGTGTTTCCCGAAACATTGTTCCAACAAACGTTTGCAAACTGCATCACAAAGTTGGTTGGAATGACAGCTCTCGACCTGTGATTAGAAGCAGAGTTTCTTGGTTTCATGACATGTGGACTTAAATGTCCATTTTTTAACAAAACAATTCGTAACGAAAATAAATAGTCAAGCAATGCGCACGCGAGCAGCTCATGACTGGAGTCTCCGAGCGGTTCTGTTTGCGCTTCATCACTGCATGTGCTGTGAGTAACGTGCATCTTTAGCCTAATCCTGACGCCTGAGGATCTCATTTAAGTTGCATACATTTTGTTCTTGCACTGATGTTAAATTTGTAGCCATTTTGCACTTTGACAGCCAGTTTGAGATATAGGCTATATTTGTGCAATAATTCTGACAGTTTTTCCCATTGAAATGACTGGGAAAAAGTGTCCCAATAAACCCGAATTCACCCAATACTCTTTGAAATCATAATTACATTGCATTATGTTGCTTGGAACCCCAAATATTACAACATTCTCCATTAACAGTTATTCAGTTATTTGTAACAATCTCATTGTAAAAGAAGAAGAATAAAGTAGTTTCAATATAGCTAGCTTAGCTACTTTTTGATAGTGTAGCTCCTTTTTCATAAGGGTAGCTTGAATGTAACTAAACTACTTACAGTAGTTTTACTACAAAACTTTTTTTTTTAGATCAGCCACAGCAAAAAAAGAGCCGCAAAACAGACAGGACAGACAGATTTTTTCCCTTTTCTTCCTTGTAAAAGTATGCTGTAGGTTGATGATGTATAATCAATTTGTTCTATTTAGAGAAAATCATGGCTCTACTTCAGTGCAACCCTACCCATATCGCAAACGGGCCACTGGCGCAAAGTGACTCCACATGATATTGTGACACTCACATTTCAAATGAAATGCACTGGTTTCAGATTGGAAAATCACACGGCATTCGCACTCAACCGCCACGCTTAGGATACTGACCACCTTTTCATCAGAGCATGTGAGCGAAGCAGACTGGTGTGACGCTGCGCTAGATATTCCGTTGTATGCCAGTGCACTCCACTCACACTTCCCTCTAAAATGTGAATTGTTTGATTTAAAAGTAGCAATTTCAAGCTTTCTTTAGACGTATGTTTCATGTTTATGTCATGTGTTAAGTATTAAGTGAGTTTCAGATTCTCTCGCAGACAGAAAGTGCACCGTTTTTATTTATTTTACAAAAGCACAAAGTTTTGTTGTTATTGTAAGTTTATTATAAATTGTGTCTCACATTGATCTGTATGACCAAAAATGATATCCGCTATCATGACTAGTGAGGGAAAAAAAACATCCGAACTCGCCGGCGCGATTGACGAGCGTAACGAAACCTCTTGCCTGTTTCCGGGGCCTTCCGGTAAAGCTGAAATGACAGGCTAAGTCTGTCCGTTTTTAATACATTTCTTGAATACATGTTTTAATTAGGCCTATAGATACTTATTATATGTGTGCCTTTAAAGCAAAAGGCTATGCTATATTTTATAAAGTGTAATAGATGTAACTTGTCTGGAGTGCTAAATTGCAGAGCTGGTGCAAACGTATCCATATTGATATGATCAGATCAGACGCTTTCTCTTTAAAATGTCGTTTTTTTTTTTTTTTATTGTTTTTTTTTTTTTATAATAATTGCACAGCACATATTCACATATAGGCGATTCATCTAAACAGCGTCGGGATGTTCATTAACCGTATAACGCTGTGAAGGTAGCCAGTTTTTTTAACCCCAAAGCAAAGTATGATCAAGGATACGAGCGTGTGTGTTGGAGAGAGAGATGCACGCAAAAAGAACTATACCAAACTAAGCTACGGCCAACTAAAATGGTCTAAATCAATTCCATTTGTAGCCTTCAGTAAATTAAATAGCTCAGTTTTTTTTCTGCCTGTATTGGGCATAAGATTAGTAGCCTAATGAATGTGTGCATATTGTGAATTAATTTAATAAATGTAGTTACCTTTCCCAGTAGCCTTCAATAAATTAACGTGTCTATGAAAATGATTCATAAAACATAAATATCAGTTAACCAGATTTACTTTCATCACTGACGAAAATTGTCCCTGACATGGTTTTTAAGCTATTGTTATCAAATTTTTTGGTCTTCAGAACATATTAAAATGCACATATGTAGATCATAGAAATCAAAATTTTCTCGGGGGTGCATGCCCCCGAACCCCCCTAACTACCTCACATTAGGAATCTCAGTGATAATAAAACCATGCCTTTATTATGATTAAGGGATGTAGGTCCTATACAGAATAAAGCCTTAATATTTGATTTATAAGTAACAATAAACAGCCAATATCCTGGCCATATTGGACCCTAAAATAAAGTGTTACCATTTTTGTCATACCCTCACTGGCCTCACTGGGCCCGTCATTACTAAGTTACGCCACTGTCTCTATAGTGCTTTAAAATTGTGTGTCTATAGGATGATATACAAACCGTCATATAGATGCAAAAAACAAACAAATAATAGTACTTCATTCAAATGCTGATGCATATATAGAGAGAGCTATTATTATTATTTATTTGTTTATTTATTTTTGCAATTTTTGCTTTGTACGGCAATATTTTGGTTGGCCCCACCAAATCTCACTCTAAGTTTTTTTGAAAAGTTGGCAGCTCTGGTGAAGTACTACCAGCCCTGAAAGTTACAAGCCTCTATGATTTACGGTTTGGTCTGCCCGATCACTTTAAGGGGAGAATGCCGAGCCTTGGAAAATTAAACAAATTACAGTAAGGTTTCAGCGCTATATACACGCTTCAATTATCTCACTGAGAGAAGTGTGTGTGGATACTGACTCTCTCTGAATCTGAGTGGGGTTGATGGTTATCAGATCCGTCTTCAGTCCAACATCCCTGTCATTAACCGCTGCCAAATTAAACCTGAAAGAGAGAGCAAAAATCTTTTATTTGAAAACTGTCGTCCAAAATCAATTAATGTTGGTGTCTGCATTTACGAGACCTTTATGAGTTTATTATAAAGATAATCTGATGCTGATCTTTATTCATACAAACATCCAATTTTCAATAATCACTTTACTATAAAATCGTATTAACAGGGTTGTCATTTTAAAATTGTCTCTTACTGACAAACACAACAAAATCTAACATTTTCTGGATTACGTCATTAATGTATTGAGTTGCAGAATGCTACAATTAAATAATGGATAACGTGTTAACGGAGGACACACAAAACACACAAACACAACTATACGGTTAAAGTTTATTTCTCTAATACATGCACAAGCGGCTCTTCAACAAACGACAATTTAAAGCAATCGATGGAAAAAGACTTGATTAAAGCATCAATGTTGCGCTAGTTAGTGGTGTGTGAGTTTATCTTCACAGACGCTGTTATAGTTCGACTTCCTGAAGTGTGTGACGTCTTCAAGTGTTGTTTGTTTGAGTGACACGTCAAAGTCTAGTTAAGCATTCACAAAAACATTCGCTTTTTTTAGATTTGTCAAATAATGTGTTAACGACTCACTGCAGAGCAACAGCAAATATAGCCGGTTGATTATAAGGCCCTCAGCTGATGAAAGTCTTGTGGTTTTAGTGTAAATCTGTCTAAATATTAACCAACTGTAAAGTAATTAACTATTTGAACTATTCACAGAGAAAGTGACTGACGATGTTCTGGTGTTTAAGATCTGCTGTAAAAACACAAGTGAGCGCACGTCAGTTAAATTCTATTTTAATGGAGCAAATCCACAAGATCACCTACAATGAAACTGAACTGATAAACGATTCAAAAGAATCTCTGCGATCTTCTGCTCTGTGAATGTGGCTTGTTGGGGACACTACAATTTCAACTAAAGTTTTCAACTAAACATCCAAATAAGATTAATTACTAAATGAACTGTATGAACTTTATTACTGATCTGCCCACATTGTCGCTATATGTTAAATTGAAATGAGCTGATAAACATCACCCTTTTCTCCAGAACGACTGTACAGCTGAATCAAATGTTGTTGCAATATTGTCCTGTTTAACACTGAAGCTGCTTTGAAACAATCGTCATTGTAAAAGCCGGATATAAAAAAAGATGACTTGACTTGGCTCAGGTCCCTTCCGTGTGGATCTGTGGGATTTTTCCACCTGTGTTCTGGTCCATATAAATCACTCTGGTTGAGTACATTATTTTGGTCAGTGAGTGAGCAAGGAATGATGGGATGTGTTTACCGTATGACGAAGTCTGCGCTGTCAATCTCATTCCCACAGCTGCTGTTTTTCAGAATCCCACCGCTGCCGACCACAGCACACCGACCCAGATGACGACCGGACCAGGGGAAGTCCTGCGCACACACACACACACACACACACACACACACACTATTAGTGAGGACATTGCATAGTTCCCTTTCAACTCGCGCTGCATCGAGAATCATCGCTGTGGGAGCATCTCTGTGTGATTGTGTCGTGAAGCATGAGTGAAATCAATCCATTTACGTGACGGGATTTCATAGGCGGGTGAAGTAAAGACGAGGAAACTATAAAGCATACCCAAACCAAGCAGTGTTAGCCTCTGCGTCTTCAAGTGCTCTCTGTGAAATTGTCCGTCTTATTTAGGGTTATCAATCTCTGATATATAAGAGTTATAATGGTGGTGAGCAAACAAATTGCGTGTTCCTCTCTGCCCCCTGCTATACTTCCTGCATGCCTGTGCAGTCTTGGGTATTCTTTATAGTTTCATCGTCTTGACTTCACCCGCCTATGAAATCCCATCACGGGATTGGACTGATTTCACTCGTGCTTCACAAAGCAATCACACAGAGACGGTCCCAAAGTGTCAATTCTCAAGGCAGCGTCTCATTCCCTTTTTAGGGGAACCATGGTTACAGTTGTAACCAAGACATTTCCATTGATTTTATATAAGGTTTATGGTATTTTCTATGGCCTAAGCCAAGCTAAACCCACGCATCACAGACAAGCGCAAAATGCTAGACTAAAATAAAAACATGTTTTAGCCAATTTAGAAGCGTTTTAACGATGTTTATAAACACTAGTAGGTCGTCATAATATTTGACACATACGCGCATACACTCTAACACACCTCGGGCAGCATACTGTGAAGTTCTGCTTTCACTTTGTATGTTTTTGTTGTGCTCGTTTCATATTGGATGGACTGATTGATGGCTGTGTTGCGTTTGGTGAGCATTAATGATCCTGTGGCATTACAATAATACTGCAGCCTGAGTCTGTCATAAACACACACACACACACAGAGAGAGAGAGAGAGAGAGAGAGAGAGAGAGAGAGAGAGAGAGAGAGAGAGAGAGAGAGAGAGAGAGAGAGAGAGAGAATTTGAAATGCAAAGTTTACAAGAACTCATTTTACAAGAGCATTCATTTTTCTGTTTACATAACTAGGAGAATGATGACATTAACTACTGTGTGATTACTCTCTGAACTTTGTGTACACTTCCCATCAGACACTCCAGTGACGTATATAAGCGGTACAACGCTATCAGCTACAGAAGAGCATCCAGATAAAAACAGAAGGAAGTCTCCTCAAGGACTGCAAGCACAGTTACACATTTCAAAAATAATAAAAATAGAGATTTGTTCTCAGAAGAAAACGGTCAAGAACTTCTAATGTGGAAAAAAAGACAATTATTCAGAAATGTTGCTGGTGCTGTTTTTCTCTCCAATTGAAATGTTTTAAACTAAACATGTGTTCTTGGGAACATTGTTGTAATCGGGAATCAGTTTCAGTCCTTTTGGTCTTTATAAAGTGAATTAAACTAGCAAAAGTTTATTAATGGCATCATCCTCCCGGAAGCGACATCATTTTAGAGAGAAAACAGCATCAAGTTGAATAGAAATCTTAAATGACAACACAAGCAGATTCAAGTTCAAACGAGAGATGAAAGACAAATGCAGTGACATTAGGCTCATTAGTGAGACATATCTAATTAATAATCTGTTAACCAGAAAATAAGGTATGACGTAATTTGACTGGAGATTAAATCACACACCTGTTTATGTCCCGTTCAGTCATGTTCGGTTTGTACGGGCAGTTTAAGAAATCGGAGAGATCCTGAGTAAAACTCTTCATGTCTAGCCTAGAGAAAGAAACACATGAGAAAAAAATAAAACTGATTAATGCATAGAATAACCTCGGCTAATAATAACCTTCAAATAATTCTGTTCAGTTCTGCACTCAACGCTTGGTGGGGAATCGTTTAGCAGAAATGACTGCTTCAGTGCGGCGTGGCGTGGAGGCGATCAGCCTGTGGCACTGCTGAGGTGTTCTGGAGGCCCAGGATGCTTCGATAGCGGCCTTAAGCTCATCCAGAGTGTTGGGTCTCGCGTCTCTCAGCTTTCTCTTCACAATATCCCACAGATTCTCTACGGGGTCCAGGTCAGGAGAGTTGGCAGGCCAATTGAGCACAGTAATACCATGGTCAGTAAACCATTGACCAGTGGTTTTGGCACTGTGAGCAGGTGCCAGGTCGTGCTGAAAAACCAAATCTTCATCTCCATAAAGCTTTTCAGCAGATGGAAGCATGAAGTGCTCCAAAATCTCCTGATAGCGAGCTGCATTGACCCTGCCCTTGATAAAACACAGTGGACCAACACCAGCAGCTGACATGGCACCCCAGACCATCACTGACTGTGGGGACTTGGGGGGGGGGGGAGGGGGGGAGGGGGGGCAGTGGCTCAGTGGTTCATGTAGGTTGTCTACAAACTGAAAGGTTGGTGGTTTGATCCCCGGTTCCACCTGACCAAGTGTCGAAGTGTCCATGAGCAAGACACCTATCCCCAGCTGCTCCTGATGAGCTGGATGGCGCCTTACATGGCTGACACCGCCGTCGGTGTATGAATGGGTTAATGTGAGGCGATATGTAAAGCGCTTTGGATGGCCATAGGGTCTGTTAAAAGCGCTATATAAACGCAGTCCATTTACCATTTACTTGGCACACTGGACATTTTGGCATTTCCTTCTCCCCAGTCTTCCTCCAGACTCTGGCACCTTGATTTCCCAATGACATGCAAAATTTGCTTTCATCCGAAAAAAGTACTTTGTACCCCTGAGCAACAGTCCAGTGCTGCTTCTCTGTAGCCCAAAAGTGTCTTGACCTGGGGAATGCGGCATCTGTAGCCCATTTCCTGCTCACGCCTGTGCACGGCGGCTCTGGATGTTTCTACTCCAGACTCAGTCCACTGCTTCCGCAGGTCCCCCAAGGTCTGGAATCGGTCCTTCTCCACAATCTTCCTCAGGGTCCGCTGACCTCTTCTTGTTGTGCAGCGTTTTTTTTCCACACTTTTTCCTTCCCACAGACTTCCCACTGAGGTGCCTTGATACAGCACTCTGGGAACAGCCTATTCGTTCAGAAATGTCTTTCTGTGTCTTCCCCTCTCGCTTGAGGGTGTCAATGATGGCCTTCTGGACAGCAGTCAGGTCGGCAGTCTTAGCCATGATTGCGGTTTTGAGTAATGAACCAGGCTGGGAGTTTTTAAAAGCCTCAGGAATCTTTTGCAGGTGTTTAGAGTTCATTAGTTGATTCAGATGATTAGGTTAATAGCTCGTATAGAGAACCTTTTCATGATACGCTAATTTTTTAAAGTTTAATTTGTATCATTACATTATGGAAAACAATGAACTTTATCACAATATGATAATTTTTTGAGAAGGACCTGTATATACATACAAATGCAAAACCTAATACAACTCAATAATTAGGAGCCAAGAACCAAAGGTGCGATGCCTTGGAATCATTGGCGTTCTTCTTCTTCTTATTCTTCCGCTCTTGAGTCTATGGGAGCTCACAGAACCCCTTGCGGGAAAGTTATCAAATTTGGCAGACGGATAGAGGACAGACCAAACATTCAGCACAGCAAATTTAGAGTCTCTCTCTCAATCCCTCTAGCGCCACCACCTGTCCAAAGTTTGACTTATGTTTGTGCTAATAACCTTTGAACTGTAAGGGAAATGAAATTACCTTTTTCAAGCCATTTTCAATTTTCTGTAAAACTTTTTCTGACTTGTCCTAGACGGTCCTATTTTTTTTTTTTAACCAAAATTGAACCAGATCACCTTCAGACCATGTCAACAAAAAGTTATGGAATTCAAGTTGATTTTTACAATCCATTCTCAAATAATAAATCAACTATAAATCTAAGGATTGGGTGAATTGCGTGTGTATGACAGCACACAGAGCGAAGTAAGCAGTTAATGAAATACATCACATTTTAAGCAAATATAATAAAGATTAAAACATATTTAGCAAATGTTTGCAGTACAAGTGATTGAAATACAGCTCGGCTGATAAACGAATTCTCGCATCGCACAGCATCTGCCGGGTAAATGTCACACACACACACACGCTTTGACACAACAGAGGGTGACTCTGTACACCATCAGGAAACAGCGGTGAGTAAAGTACACACGTGACAATGTTAACTTTAGTAAACGTTACCAAAACCACACCACAAAAGAACTGTGTAAAACCCAGTAAACCTCGAAATTATTATTTGTGACATTCGAATAGAATATATGGAAAGGAGAACATATAGGCCTACAACTAAATGCAGGGTTCGTACACCTTTTCAAAGGTCAAATTCAAGCACTTTCAATGTCCATTTTAAAGATTTTTTCAGCACCTAACACCGCTGTAAATTACATACCAATGCATTGTCAAAATTATTATTTAGTGATATCATCACATTAAAAAGATAATAATGCTATAAACAGCCAAAATTGTGTTTCGTAAAGCAGAAGGATCAGATATTTAACCAAATGTCTTTTAAATGTATGTCTAAGTAGACTGTGCTTACTATCTAACCTGCCTTTGGGGTAACTGTAAAAACAATTACCCTAAACAAAATCACTCGACGGGTTCGCTTCACTTTCAATTCATTTACTGAAGATTTTAAAAATGCAAACATTCGTCTTTGAGGGAGACAGTCAATCCGATTCAGCTCATTGACCTTTTCTATTTTTAATTTATTTCTCTTTTTGTGTGTGTGTGTGTGTCTATTAAAAGTCTAGGCAATCAAATATTTCTTCTGAAGAGATCACTTTATATGATAAAGCTCAAGCTTTTTTTCATAAACACAATTACAATTATCTCACAAATATGCTTACAGTGCGTGTTCTCCAACGGGGTAATTGTGTTGCGGTAGCTTACATACAGCACAAGAAAGCTTGACTTCAAACGGTAAAAAGAAGAGAAAACAGTAATAAAATAAGAACAAATAAGCAAAAACAATAGCACAATAAATCAGGCAGGCTTCAGTCTAACTGTATTCAGGTGAGAAACTGAATTAAAACAATAAACAAGTTATCAAATTTAAAATAACATTGGATTTTCATTGTAAAAATTAAACACATATTAATCTGTTAAAGTTACAGAAGTTAATCAGTAAAGCGCAGCAAGAGATCTTTTGTCTTTTTGTAGTTTGAATAACTGCTGCCCCTTTAAGACCAGACGCAAGTGTGGACTCAAAACACTGCTCCCGTTACTCTTCTGAACCGTCTACGGCTGTATTTACGTTAATACACACCCAGGTGAACATTGTGACATTTATGTGTGTATTTGACCATTAATAAGCTGGGAAAAGGAGCTATTTTTTATTTTATTTACTTGTATTGTCAGAGGTCGGCTTTATAACGGTATGTGTGCACGTCAGGTATGAGCGCGAAATCTGCGGGAACTTGTAGAATTATGTGCAATCCTGTGGGAAATTCAGACCGATCACACACTAACACACTGTCATAAAGACAAACCCAGCAGAACGCGACGACACGGTAGTGTTCAGAGGGTTAACCTGTCGGACAGAGGAGAGGAGAGGAGAGCAACAGGTGTAAAGAGGAGAGGTATCGTTTCGGATATTTCATTATCGATGCATATCAAAAATATCTTTTTGACAGCACTAAGTTACTTGTATGACCATCTGACACTATTTGTATGCACTGAGCTAACGTTTGTAGGCTTTAATTTGCGGATTTGTGGCTACGTTCACTGCCTATTCCTCAAATGAACATGCCATAACGGACATGCTAATCTTACATTATCACATTATACATAGAAGTACTCTGTCACTAATGCGAATTCCTAGCAGTTAATAGCACAAGTTAAACAAATAGGCGCTAATGTGTAACGTTAGGCTACAGTAAACTACTTTAGTTAGCTTACTTGAAAGTCTATGACTTAGCCTACCTTTCATGGGACTCGAAAGAGCAGACTCGCCCGTAGTGAAAAGCTGCAAGTGTTTCTGCAGACTTTACAAGAGGCACTTCGTGGGGTTTGTGGCCGTTTGATCCAAAATTCGTATTTAGCATCATTCAGCCAATCAACGCTCACTGAAACGACAACATGGGGGCGGAGTCACACGTGGAAATAGACGGGCAGATCGCGAGCACAGCAGGTTTCATTTTAGGCTCGCCAACATTTTATTTCTACATTTAATAAATGAACTATTTAGTCAGAAAGGTATTTGTTGTAAAAGAAATAGTTACAATTTCAAGCATTTTTAAGCACTTTATCCAAAATTCAAGCACTTTTCAAACCTTGAAAACACAACATCAAAATTCAAGCACCCGTACGAACCCTGTAAATTAACAATCTCTTAAATATTTTCTAATTTCGTGAACATGTTTTATTAAACATGGACCTTTGTTTTCATTAAAAAGGCTTATTTCTGCTAATGTGGATTATTTTTGTAAATATGAGCAGCTAATTTATTTGCACAAACTGGTTGGCGGTGTGATGAGACGTCATGCTTTCATGAGCTGAACTCAAAAGATCGAAGACTTTTTCTATGTACACAAAAGGCCAATTTCTCTCAAATACTGTTCACAGATCTGTCCAAACCTGTGTTAGTGAGCACTTCTCCTTTGCCGAGATAACCCGTCCACTTCACAGGTGTGGCATATCAAGATGCTGATTAGACATCAGGATTATTGCACAGGTGTGCCTTAGGCTGCACACAATAAAAGGGCACTCACACACACTCACTCACTCATTCTCTCACACACACACACACACACACTTTTCACGATTCTCACGCACCTGTCAGCCGGATTAATCACGGAAAACTTGCGTCTGAGTTTTGTGCAGCGCAGCAGCGTCATTGCATCACTGAAAGAAAAAGAGCATCAAATTAATATTCTTGTGCATATCACACACACACACACACACACACACACACACACAAACAAACAAACACTCTCTCTCTCTCTCACACACAAACACAAACTCTCTCTCTCTCACACACACACACACACACACACACAAACACACACAAACAAACAAACACTCTCTCTCTCTCTCTCTCTCACACACAAACACACACTCTCTCTCTCTCACACACACACACAAACACACACACACAAACAAACACACACTCTCTCTCTCTCACACACACACACAAACAAACAAACACTCTCTCTCTCTCTCTCTCTCACACACAAACACACACTCTCTCTCTCTCACACACACACACACACAAACACACACACACAAACAAACACTCTCTCTCTCTCTCTCTGTCACACACAAACACACACTCTCTCTCTCACACACACACACGTTCTCACGCAGTGAAAAACACATTGTGGAGCAAAGAGGACACTGAGTGACGACGCACTGACAGACAGGACAGAGCAGGTTACTTTTAATATGAAATGATGTCTCAACCCTAAAAGTGTCTTTTAAAGAAATGTAAACAATAAAAAACATTCATTAAATCAAATGCATTTAATAGATAAGTAAAAAGACATAAGATATTTTTTCTTGTTTCTAGGGTGAAAAAAATCCAACTATCCAAATATTCTTAAATCAAGCAAAATGAACCGTCAACGGGGTGAGAAAAATAATCGTATTCGTTGGACTTATATAGTAAATGCATCTTGATTTAAAGGTGTCATGAACTGGCTTTTTTAATTGTTTTATACCGTTGTCTGAGGTCAACTAATGACGTTGGTGTGGTTTTTACATTCAGAAACATCATAAGCCTGTACTTCTGTACTTTTGCTTGAGTAAATATCTATCTTTACAGCTTTCACCAGTCATGGAGTAACATTTAACCAGCAGTACTTTTTATTTCACTCAAGTCATGGAGTTACAGATAAAAATGCAAAAATAGAAACATACTCCATTAATTAAATTACTTCTTTTTTTTAAATATTCAAAGGCAAGTTATGATTAAATTTAGATTTTCATGAGAAAGAATCAGATATGAGAGAGGTGAAGAATCGAATGCACGCGCTCACCTGGACGAGTGTGTGTGGGGTGTGTAGTAAAGCACCACACACACACCCTGAAAGATGATCAGGGCCATCATCAGCGTGAAGATCCACTGGAGAGTCACCGAGGCCATCAGAAGCACGAGGGTGTGTGTGTGTGTGTGCTGACTGAAAGAGCTTAACACACACACCTGTCCTTAACTCCGCCCCCTCACCTTAAACACCTCCTCACTACTAAATGTCATAAAGTGACTGATATTCTGCAGTCATGACGAATGGCGTATTCTATCCGGTGCTTTACTAAAACTTCTGGCAACCGTGAGCACATTAAAGTGTCATTCAGTCGGTCTCTGTTCTGACTCTTGAGCTGTTTGTGTGATTGAATCTGCCATCAAACCTTCTCAGCGATGAACTGTAAGAAATCCAAGCATGATCTTTCGACTTTGCCATTGTGATCTGCTGAATAACTGCACTTACACAACCTCTGTGTGACAATACAAAGCCTTTTTCCCATCAGGCCTATATGATAAACAGCCTATGATCATTTAAAGGTGTCATGAACTGGCTTTTCTATACCGTTGTCTGAGGTCAACTAATGACGTTCGTGTGGTTTTTACTGTTACGACCCAAAATAGGGACCAACATAAGATCCATTCAGAAAGGTTTATAAACCCAAATCCCAAAGGCCGTGGTAGTAAAAAGATGATTTATTTACAACAAATGAACAAAACAAACATAAACATACAAAACTTAAAGTAAGGACTGGTGAGCTAACTGATCTAAACTACAACTCAGAGTTAATGCTTCCCTAACTCCCGAGAAACACAAAAGCAAACACACAAACAATCTTCCGGGTCAGCTTCCTTACCTATGCTTTCCCACTAACCTAATATAACTAAACAAACACAACTCACCATCCTGTACAGAAGAAACCAGAAACGCAAACTTCACAGTCACAAACACCAGGTTTCCTGAGGTAGGCCACAAACGAAACTGTTTCAAGTTTCACCAGCAGCTCTTAAATAGGCAGAGGTCTCAGGTGTAAGGAATAATCAGGCTCCGCCCCCATCCAATTGAGGGAATGCACGTGACGTCATCGTCAGCTGGAGTGACTGTGATTACGCCCCGCTGAGTGGCAGAAAGACTGAGAGGCAGCACTGGTTTACAGCGCGAATGCAGCGAAAACACACAAAACCAGGCCCGGCGCCAGAAGGGGGGAAGGGGGAGGCTTGTCCACGGACCGCAGTCATCGCTGTTCTGAGCTTGAGACAGACTTGATAATAGCGTGTCATTTTCTCACTCAAACCACTGCAGCTTCTGCTTTTAGAGTGAAACGCTGCACATAACTGCTTGTCTAGGATATGTAATCCTCTGTAATAATTCATAATAATAGCATATTCTCAGCGAAAAGGAGCTAACAAAAGATCCAGTGTGTATCTGTATTTGCACTCGGCAAATGATTACATTTCCAACGTGTTTCGCCTCGGTGAGTACTGTAGCCAATCACAGACATGTTTGTGGACTTCTACAACGGATTTGGCCAATCACATGTGTTTAATTTGGACTCACTCACCGCTCGAGCGTTTGTCCAGGCGCTGAGTTCAGTTAAACACGCGCAGCAATCCTCTGTAAGTGCAGACATTGTGAAAATAAGAGATTCATTGTATACCAACGTCACTGCGGAACTTTGTGAGATTGCATTTATTGAATGAATGACAGCGTTTAGTGAATATAAAGTATATTACCACCACTACACGCTTCAAAACACGGACCCATCCACATATACATGTGGGATTCACTTGAAAAATTTTATGAATGACAGTAATAAACATTCTTGTCGAAATGAGGCTCCTAAAAATGTCAGGAAAACACGATTCCTGGCTGCATATCATTATCCACGGATCACTGAATCTTTGGTAAGTTGTAAGGATCGTTTGCTGTACTCGTGTTTTCCTCCATTAACTCCAGTCACGCAGCTGCTCTTCTGCCACTCAGCCCCGGCTGAGGGGGCGTTACGGCGGGAAAGTGACGTCGATGCATTCCCTCTATTGGCAGCTATCCTCAGACAGGAAAGAAAAAACAAGAGAAAGAGCAGGGGCTCATAACATTTACATTCAGAAACATCATAACTAATAAGTAATAGCCTATTTTCTCCACTGCTTTTGAGGCTCTCTCCTGAACGCTGGGTTTTGATGGGCGTGTCACTGGAGATGTGGAAGTAAACGCCCACGGCTAGGATTGGCTAAGATTTGCATATTTAATGAGCTTCAGCTCCGCTGTCAGATCACATGAGGGAAGGATTGTTTTGAAAGCGGCACCGGAACGATTCTCTCACAGGGCTCGCTAAACTTCTTTATCAAACAAACAATGATTTATCTCTCATCCACCTGTGATTTTTTTATTTTTTTTATTACTTAGCCCGCCGATCAGTGGATATAAGTGCGAACCGCACGCACACACACGCTCTTCAAATATCAAGACAAGAGAGTACACAATGAAATGAATGAACAAGAAATGAATGTTATCTCACTATTAAAGATTCACCGCCTGCCGACGGGCTTACGTTTTGGTCTGGAAAACACACACACACCCCCGGGACGATGGGCTTTGCGAGCCCTGGCCCATAACTAGGGCTGGGCGATAAAACGATAACGATAATTATCACGATATAATTTTCCTCGATAAAACGATAACAACAGTTCGATAAATTCTCGATATAATGCTATACGCGCTATGCGTAATGCTGCGCATGCGTATTGCAGACCGGGCTTCTGGGTGCTGCACGCGCTGTTGTTTACAGTCAGTGACTGACAGGCTTGGAGGATCGGAGTGAAGTGGAGCAATAAAAATGAGAGATAGTGAAGAAAACTCAGAGCCCACGACCAGCTCGGCGGACACAGATATCATTGACAAGTTAGTTCGCTCGACTTCAGTGGTTTGGAGATATTTTGGCGATCCCATCCGACATAAAACAGCGACGTAACGTTCTGGGACTGCATGCTTATCATAGGTTCACGTTCACCACACGGAATTTAATTATTAAATGATCGTGCTTCTTCTAAGTTCTTCCAGATAACATTGAGCCCAACACAGCGGTGAATCTACATTAACTACATTCACACACAGGCTTATTGCCTTGTTAGTTGCGGTGGGTGACTTACAACAAGCTAACGCTACCAAACTATAATCACTAAAACATCGGACTTGTACACGATCGCTATCATAGTCGTTTGTCTTTGGTGATGTATTAATGACTCGGCATCGCCTGTATCAAAAGAGAAATAATTTCATCCGATGTTTAAAATAACTAAAATAGACTAGACAGCCCTTACTGGAGATCCGAAATTCTGAACTTTGCTCTCTCCCTCCTCTCGCGACCAGCCCACTGTCGGTGAGGTGTGTGTGTGTGTGTCGTCGAGATGCGCGCGCGCGTGTGTGTGTGTGTGTGTCGGTGAGTGAGAGAAAGAGAGAGAGAGAGAGAGAGAGAGAGAGAGAGAGAGAGAGAGAGAGAGAGAGAGAGAGAGAGAGAGAGAGAGAGAGAGAGAGAGAGATGCACAGTGGACCTTTTTTGTTTTTGCGCGTTTGCGTTTTTAGTGTTTTACTTACACAATAAGTAATGATATTATTGATATACAGTGTAGAGTAAAAAAATGCTGACCACAATTAAGATTTTAATAAATAAATCTACCTCAGTTGTAATAAATTGTTCACCTGTTTGGGAAGTGTTTGTCATGTTTTGACAATAAAGGATAGTTTAAAACCCCAGTTAGCTGTCTGTTTTCTACATATTTCACTCAGGAGCAAAAATATGCCTTTAAACTTTAAAGAAATAAAGATTTGACATTTATCGTGATATTTATCAATATCGACTGACATGGAAAATGATATTGTGATATTTTTTTTGGGCCATATCGCCCAGCCCTACCCATAACATTACATGTCCGATCTGATCCCCAATCACAATGAACCAATAAATAAAGGATTCTCCAGCCTGTGACAGCGTGCTAAGGTATGTTCATATAGACACGTACACATAATCAATACGATCTGTAACAATGCAATACTATCACATATAAAAACATGTTTTACTCACATGAGTGTGCTGCACCATTCCTGTCGGATCCACAAGCGCAGCATTGTGTTTTAATCTCAATATGTCTGCAAATCCGGTGTCCACCTGTATCTGGTTTACAAACGATTATCTCGCTATCTTCAGCGTGTTTATTGCTCGTTTAGCGCCACAAGTCGATGGGCGGGGCTACAGAAGCAGGTGGGCGGAGCTACAGAAGAAGGCTGTAGAGGCGGGGTTTTCCTTTTCAATACATCATTGATTTGAGAGCCTCGTTTTCTGGGCCTGGTGTCTACAAAAGCTTTTCTTTTAATAACAAGAAAGTTTTCAGCTCCGAAACTCACATTTCTTATTTTACCATGACCTTTTATATATCAAAGGCTCAAGGGAAAGTTGATTTCTCAATGTATCACCCCTTTGGGTTGAGTATGAGTCTGTGTGACGTCAACAAGTGCGTAATGCGCGGGGGCGACCAGAGCAGGAGGGCAAATACACGTCCATTAACTTCTCCTCTTGTTCGCTCTCAAAACTAGAAACTCTGAGTGCACTTTAATATTCAAACATATGGCAGCACTCACATTGAAGAAACTTTACAAAGAGTGACTGTTTTGTATTATTGGGGAGCCAGAATTTGCATTCATCGTCAGAAATGTACATTATTTTTACGTGTTGTTATTTTAAACAAACCATATTATAGATGCTTTGCCAGATTTGAGGCGAGTCGCGGTGCAAGTGCATGCCAAACCTAGGGTGGAGAACGATACAGTTTGTTTTATGTTTTTTAATCGAGTAACATTACACTCCTAATTTTACAGCAAGAATAGTCTAACGAATTTGAAGTATGCTATTGAAAATAACATTGGTCAGCAGTGTTTGAGATTTCAGTGTTTGTGTCGTTCTACACTCACCGATGAGCTTGGCGGGTCTGTGGGGTCCATCTTGTTCTTGAAGTCCAGCAGCTCCTGAACCATCTCTTTATCCTTCTCTGGAGAACTCACAATCTCTCCGCTAGAGCTCTGCAGAAGAAACCAGAAACGTTGAGTTTGTTCACAAAACGAGAAACTTTTCATTCGCTTTCAAAACAAAGTGGCATGTTTCCCTGATGTTTTTATTTATTTATAGTAAACTATTGTAGTTTCTCCAAGATTACTGCAGTGCCGTCAGTCTAGGGCTGGGGAAAAAAATCACATTTTGTATATTTTGTTGTTTATGATTTTTTAATTTCAGAATTGATATTAATTCAAACTTCTAGTCCTTACTTATAGGCAAAATAGACACTTTTGTTCCAACAGAGGGTGAAATGTCTCACTTAATGAATATTAATATAGTAATGAATACACTGAAAAGCCCTCGTTGCTGAGAAGATTCATCTTTAAAAGAGTGTGATCTCGAATCAAACCATTATTCCTTAATGACAACAATTCATCTGTCTTGACTTTTGACAAAATCATATCACAACATTAAAATCTGTTTTGGCGCTGCCGCTGAACCAGAGAGCTGCTGTCATTATTTCAACCTAACAATATCAATAGTTCTGCAATACAATAGTTCAATTATCATAGAAGTACTGGGATACAAGTTATAGTTCAGATATAAACACAGATGTCTACGGTATCGAAAAGTTTCCACTGTTTCAACACTAGGTGACTGTTAAAAAATTGTATACATAATATCTGCACCAAATTATCGTGATGATAGTATCGAATTTGGAGATCCCTTACGAAAGGAAAATATATTTACCAGTATATTACTTGAAATATATTTTAATATATTGTAAATATATGGAATAATATATTGATGGTATTATAAAATATTCATGTAATATATTGCAAAATATACAAATGATTGCCGCTTTCATATATTGCAATATATTGAAAAATATAAATATTAATTCCCATATATGTGAATATATTGCCTAATGTATTGCATGAAATTTTCCAATATAGTGTAATATATTTTTGTTTCATAAGGGTAGAAGCAAAAAATGGATATCAGCAAGCCCTTTCACATTACTATAATTTTAAAGGTTACAGTTAACAACAGAGCCAAAACTATTAGGCCTTAATTTAGTGATTTATTTTTAGATATAATAATTTGCACTTCTAAATCTAATTATATTATTTATCCTACTCCGTCAAATACATTTTTGAAACGTAATAATTTACACAGTTACTGACATGACAAATGTAACATAATAAATAAGACATTACTAACATGTAAAGTAAATATAATAAATACGATAATAGTGCATTTAGTGAAATAGTGTTGAGATTAAATGACTTGCCTGAGGTAAATGTAATGCGAGATATTGTCAACAACAAAGATATTACTATTATAAACCATTGTTAATATCATGAGGGGTGAAACCAGTCCAGACAGCAAGTATCAATAACACAACTGCTTAAAATAAAAAAAACGTAATTTAAAGATCCACATGCTTTATACACTAAGAAAACATTAATGTTGAAATGTAGGCTGGCTAACGTTAACCGTCAACACGCGAATAAAGCCCGCGCCGCATTTAATCCTGAGGGAAGTACAACATATTTTTGAGCAAATTGTCCATAATATATGAGCTGGCTTAAAATATACTTTATTAATAACCAAAATTCTGCGCGTTGAAACCATGCAGCGCTGTTCATCCGTGATACCGAGTGTATTAGAATCTGTTTGTTTTTAACGGAAGAGAATGAAAATAAAAGAATAAAGGCTTAAACTAATGTGTGTTCATCATAAAGCGATCGGACTTCAGAAAATGTGGATTAACCCGCTCGATTAGTTTACCGATCTCTTAAACTTTTTGATAACTAGCTTAGGCTTACCTCGACTGTCAAAACAAGATTTCATTCAAAATATCTCCATCTGTGCTCAGCACGACGCGAGGGTGAGTAAATTACTCTTTAATGAGTTTATGTTCGCTATCGTTGGTTTATAGCAACAACACAAATCTGAATTTAAAACGGCAATAAACCAGCGCCTACACATTAAACTGAGGAAAATTAGCTAATTCGACATCCTTCTTAATGAAACGAATAACTAAGCGTTCAATAACATGCAATGTTGACACAAAATGCTGCATATTTCAGTTATATGACTTTAAAATGCCTAAATATCACAAACTGTATGACGATGACGTGAGGAAAGAAGAGAAAATGGCGCTGTGTGGTCTCACTCTTTTTGTTTATTTTTTATTTTTATTAAGAACAATTAAACATTACAGATAAAGAGAGAAACATCAATTTAAGAAAGAAATATACAAAAAAGATAGATAACAAATTAGTGCCGTTTTTCTCACTCAGCTTCACGCTCGAATGGTCATGTGACGCCACAGGCGCGTCTACAGTTCTACTCGTGACGTAACAGGCAGACATCTTATAAGAGTGAGTTTAGTTCGGCGATTATCAGAGTAGATGTCCCATAGCGATCCAAGCGGCGGTTTATAGACAGTGGTAGAATACATTTTTAGCGCAATCTAGCTGGTAAAAATATTGTTAGACATGTTCATGAACGCGTTTAAGAACTTACCTGTGGAGATGGAGAGCAGCGACATATTCGAGGAAGCGTTTAAGTATATAGCTGAGAGCACAGATGTGTTCGAGGACGCGTTTGATTACTTACCGGTGGAGATTGACAGCAGTGACGTGTTCGAGGACGCGTTTGAACACTTACCTGTGGAGATGGAGAGCAGAGATGTGTTCGAGGACGCGTTTGAACACTTACCTGTGGAGATTGACAGCAGTGATGTGTTCGTTGATGCGTTTGAACACTTACCTGTGGAGATGGAGAGCGGAGATGTGTTCGTGGACGCGTTTGAACACTTACCTGTGGAGATGGAGAGCAGAGATGTGTTCGTGGATGCGTTTGAACACTTACCTGTGGAGATGGAGAGCAGAGATGTGTTCGTGGATGCGTTTGAACACTTACCTGTGGAGATGGAGAGCAGAGATGTGTTCGTGGATGCGTTTGAACACTTACCTGTGGAGATGGAGAGCAGAGATGTGTTCGTTGATGCGTTTGAACACTTACCTGTGGAGATGGAGAGCAGAGATGTGTTCGTTGATGCGTTTGAACACTTACCTGTGGAGATGGAGAGCAGAGATGTGTTCCTGGACGCGTTTGAACACTTACCTGTGGAGATGGAGAGCAGAGATGTGTTCGTTGATGCGTTTGAACACTTACCTGTGGAGATGGAGAGCAGAGATGTGTTCGTTGATGCGTTTGAACACTTACCTGTGGAGATGGAGAGCAGAGATGTGTTCGTTGATGCGTTTGAACACTTACCTGTGGAGATGGAGAGCAGAGATGTGTTCCTGGACGCGTTTGAATACTTACCTGTGGAGATGGAGAGCAGAGATGTGTTCGTGGACGCGTTTGAACACTTACCTGTGGAGATGGAGAGCAGAGATGTGTTCGTGGACGCGTTTGAACACTTACCTGTGGAGATGGAGAGACCTGAACACACTGCGAAGAACAACCCAACAGGTGACTGATGACATTAACACAAATCAAAACTGATACAGAAATAATAGTAGGATACGGCTAACACTTTGGGTGCGTCTCAATCAGCTCCCTAGTTCAGTAAGCGGGACATTAATCGGGGAGTCGGCCATTTTATACGCAAAATGTCATTTACATTGGCGAAATGTACGACAGTCGATAACAGCGTGCTGTATATTTTTAAAAATAGATAGCATTATTTTATTAAATTTCAGCATAAACATACAATGTTAGTGCCTTTTACTGTCCTTACCAGTGCCCGAATTCATGAACATGAGCTTGAGACGCGCCATTTATTATAACATTCAGACATTTATAAGTTATTTATGATGCATTTACTATAGTTTGAATAGTCATGTTTTGTTAATAAGTGATATGCTAACATTGTATAAATGTGTTGTTAACTCAGTTTTAAGAAATGTATAAATGCTTAGTTAATGATGAGTTAATAATTTACAAAACATGATCATACTTTCATAAATGATTAATATGCGATATGCTAACATTAATGACCACAAATAGACATGAAAATGCACTATCCAAACTTAAAGGGCTGTAATTCAAGAATGCTTTGGGCAGATTATTGCGGATGTTAAAGCAAATCATGAAAAGGTTATGGAAGTTTAAATTTACTGTAATAGAAAAATACTGTACTAAATATTTTTTATTTTATGTAAATATTTTTACTCTAAAATTACTATAAAACCAAAGCCATATGTCTAACCAAGTTGTGTTTTAAATTTGATAGAGTTGATATCACACAAATTGAAGTTCCTAGGAGATTTTTGTTTCGGCGCTGTACCAAAAATAGCCACAGAGCGTCATCCACATTCCATTGTTGTTTTTCTGATGCGCTTTCCTGTACATTTCTGACCAAATATCACTTCCATCACAAAACAGTCTCAAAATATTGAACCTTGAGACTTTCCGACGATATACGTTTTGTTAATTTTTGATTATAAAGTAGCTAAAATATATTTTGTAATATGAAACATGCGATGCTGTCTGGGGGGGAGACGGCTAGAGTACCGTTTCCATGGTAACGCATAGTCCGATTTCAAAACGGTTTTCACAGGATGAATTTTGAGTTTATAAGCTTTCGAATGACACCTAATTTATGATATTTTACTAAAATATATGATACGGGGAAAAAAGGTGATCAAAAAAGAGCACCAGGCGTCCTGCCTAGGGGTTAATTGGTCCAGGCAATTAGTTAATAAAACATTGATAAAAATTAAGAGACAATTTATACAAAACGAAATGAACTTTAAAGAAAGGCTTTCAACAAGACAAAACGAAATGAAGTGGTCAAAATCATTTCTTCTGACATATTGCGCATCTTATGATGTGTCCTGTTCACTTTTCATAGCTAATCAGCATAGATTAAATAAAATAAAAAAACATACTATTTAAACATATGAAACTAAATGCATTTTAATGGCTACAACAAATACAAAAGGCTCCAGTGTAGAGAAATGTCCTGTCAGAGCAGGATTTGAGCGCGTGTCGTTTTATTGGTGAGCAGTTCATGAGTGGAGCTCCGCTTCGCTCACATGCTTGGGTAAGGTAGGCAGGTTTTTCACATTCATTTTTATTTCCTGTTGCTATTTAGGCTCTTTTATTGTATATGATAGTGTGAACAGCTCAACAGCCCTTTTATTTTATCTAGTCCATTGCATTACGAATGTCAAAACTGTGATGTGCAGTTCAAACGAATCTTCTCACAGATACGCTTGTTGTGCTTTCGTGTTTTATAGACTCGATATCGTTTCTTATTCAAATGTGCTGAAAGCAAAGTCTCTTCATTTTTAATGAATGACACGCGGATAGTGGCAAATTAGGGGAAGTCTCTGTGTGCACACAGCTCTTGGTAGCGGTTATAGGCTAAATATTATCATCAATGGCATCCCAGCAAACATTGGTCTGATGGCAACGTTGTGTCTCTGGCCAAAAATAGTTAAATTTCCAAAAAATGCATTCAGATACGCTCAAAGTACATCCAGTCAACTTTCATTTTGGAACTATTTTCCAACCACGACAGGACATTAGGGGTGTAACAATACACTCGTGTCACGATTCGATATTAATCACGATACGATATTTATCCCGATATTTTAAGCCAACATAAAGAAGAGGGTTGTTTTTTTAATTATTTTTTTTCACGATAAAAACGATACAGATCGTCACATTTTTATATCGCGATATATCGTTTCCATCTGTTGTTTCTGGTTTTATTTGTAAGTTCAGTCTCATGCTGTGTGTGTTTTCCTCAGAGAACTTCAACCTTTATGATGAAACGAGAGTGCCACCTCAACTCTTCCACACTCTTTATGAAGTGGGAAAGAAACTGGAATATAATGGCCGTGTCCATGAAGGAATCAGAAAATCGGACGGCCAAAAGGTATGTTACTCTTTCTCCATAAACCTTTGACCTCTGAGTTCTGCCATAAACATCAATGTTTACAAGTGTAAAAACCTGCAAAACATTTTTTCTTTTTTAGGTGTTCATCAAATTTGTTGAGAGGCAGCAGCGCGGGGAACCATCGGAATCGGTAAGTTGACACGACTTTATTCTTCATGAATTATTGATCAACTTTGCAACATTGACACTGTTATTGACCTGAATTGAATCACATTGAACTGAATTGAATTCATTTCATAATTGACGAACTTTACAACATTGATACTGTTATTGACCTGAATTGAATCAAATTGAACAATTTTTTTTTACATTTGTTAAATTCTGTAGTCATAGCCTAGAAGCATCAGTGCATGTAAAGTTCACTGAGACGAGCTAACCTTTAGTTAATCTCTTCTCTTCTTTAGCCTGAGTTTTTCAGTGACGAGATTACTACAATGCTAACATTGCAAAAGCTTCCAACATGCGACCATGTCATACAGTTTTATGACTGGTTTGTCATGAAAGATGACGACGTGCTTGTAATGGAATATCCTCATCCCTCTGTGACCTTGGCTGAATTCATCAAGAGTAAAAAAGGTCACCTGACCGAAGACATGGCGAGACGCATCATGTGGCAGCTCGCCGATGGACTGCGCCACTGCTGGGATCGGGGGGTTTTCTTTCTCTCTGAGGGACAATTGCTCATCAACCCTGACACCCTGCAGCTGAAGATAAACTTTAGTTGCGAGGCTAAATGTCTAGGAGAAGGAGTTAAATTATCACACGCTCCATTCTTCTACTTCGTCATGAATGCGCTCATCAAAGCAATAAGACGCCCGTTTTGGAAAAAAACTGTGTCCAGAGGTGAGCTCAATAACATTGCTTGGAAAAACATACAATGCTTAAGTGTCAAACACAGATGATGAAATGTTATACACTCTAGAATAAAATCTGGGTTAAAAACAAACTAAGTTGGCTTGAAAACAGACAAACCCACCGGTTGGGTTAAATATTTGCTGAAAACAATCCAATTGCTGGGTTAAAAATAACCCAAGTGGGGTTGAAAATGGACAAACCCAGCAACTGGGTTGCTTAAGCCCAGCAGATGGGTTAAATATTTGCTGTAAACAACCCAATTGCTGGGTTGAAAACAATCCAAGTTGGGTTGAAAATGGACAAACCCAGCAACTGGGCAGTTTTAACCCAGCAGTTGGGTAAGGACAAACATGGCTAATCCGCTCGCCTCTGATCACTTTCACAGAATGCGTCAGACTTCTCAAGCGACTTCGTCCCAAAGGAAAGCGGCCAGTTTACACCTTAGAGAACATTTCACATGATCCCTGGTTCGCGGGTATGAAGGAGAACGAAACCTGCAGAAAAAAGTATGTGTTTTGTGTTTAATCAGAACGACCTCTTTTCGATGTGAAACAGGACCTTACTTTAATGCTCTGGTTGTTTGACAGGTAGATGTTTCCCTGTTCACCAGCTGTAGTCCGACTCAGGATCATCCGCTTTCCCCAACGATCTGCCTTCCGCCCCTCCAGACGAGCCTCAAGTTAGACGACCTCAACGCCATCCACAGCCAAAAGCTGCTCTTCTCAGCCTCTTCAGCTACGAGGTGAGAACTCTTCCTTTATTCCACTGATCCACAATTTAATGCTAAGAGAGTCACCAACTGGCATTCATTTGTGAATCACAGCATCAAGATGTGCACGCAAGACTCCGCCCACCGTCTACTGCTGACCAATCGGAGCACTGCTGACCTCATTCGTCTACGTTGGCGGAGATAGGAAGAGTTGCCAAGCCACTGCATTATGATTTAATTCTGGTTCGCGGGTATGAAGGAGAACGAAACCTGCACCTGCAGTGTGAAAGCGCCTCCGGGAGCCGGATGGCAGTGCATTTTGGGACCCGGACCAAGAATTGTTCCTCTCTTCCCTCTCTCATCTCTCTCGCTCCTCATGCTTCTGCCTCCGATCTCTCGCCTCGTCCGTTCTGACCCACAGGTGTTGCGGATGCCGTGGCTGGAGCGGTGTGGAGTTAAGTCTCGTGAGTACCCTTGACCTGCGGGGGGGTGTGGGGTGTTAGTCACGTCCCTGGGTGGGGGTGGGGGGAGGGCTCCGTCGCGGTATATGTTTCTGGGGGGAGGGGGGAGCGACGACAGTAAAGTTGGGGGTGTTGTGGAAGTTAGTGACGTTCATGGGGGGGTTTCGTCGCGGTATAATTTGGGAGGGGTTGTGGGAGTTGGGGGTTCCCCATTGGTGGTGGGCGGTGTTGTGGGTAGCTGGGGGTGGATAGGCGGTGGGTGGTGTTGTGGGTGGGCAGATTTGTGGGTAGGGATGGGTGGTGTTGTGGGTGGGCGGTGTATGATAGGAGTGGGCGGTGTTGTAGATGGGCGGTGTTGTAGATGGGAGCCGTATGATGGGAGTGGGCGGTGTTGTGGGGGGGCGGTGTTGTAGATGGGAGGTGTAGAAGGGCGCTGTTGTAGATGGGTAGTGTTGTGGGTGGGGGTGGGCGGTGTTGTGGGGAACCCCCGACTTTCACAACACCTCCACCCCTTCACAGGCCGGAGGTGCTCATGGGGCGGCGCTCTACACCCCCCAGTCTCGGCGTTCGTTGCACTCGGGGGTTTGGACAGACGAGGAGAGGGAAAAGAGGTGGAAGCGGGAGGAGCAACAGAGACGGGAGAGGATAGAGAGGAAAATAAAAATTTAAAAATTTGTCCGTTCCCAAAATGTACTGACATCCGGCCATTTTAAATAAAATATTTATCCAATTATCCATGTTTTTTTTATTTCAAATATCATTACACAACACATCTAACAGTCTCAAACTGAAAAAAAATTAAATACATTCGTACACTCACCTAGAGGATTATTAGGAACACCTGTTCAATTTCTCATTAATGCAATTATCTAATCAGCCAATCACATGGCAGTTCTTCAGTGCATTTAGGGGTGTGGTCCTGGTCAAAACAATCTCCTGAACTCCAAACTGAATGTCAGAATGGGAAAGAAAGGTGATTTAAGCAATGTTGAGCGTGGCATGGTTGTTGGTGCCAGACGGGCCGGTCTGAGTATTTCACAATCTGCTCAGTTACTGGGATTTTCACACACAACCATTTCTAGGGTTTACAAAGAATGGTGTGAAAAGGGAAGAGCATCCAGTATGAGGCAGTCCTGTGGGAGAAAATGCCTTGTTGATGCTCGAGCTCAGAGGAGAATGGGCCGACTGATTCAAGCTGATAGAAGAGCAACTTTGACTGAAATAACCACTCGTTACAACCGAGGTATGCAGCAAAGCATTTGTGAAGCCACAACACACACAACCTTGAGGCGGATGGGCTACAACAGCAGAAGACCCCACCGGGGACCACTCATCTCCACTACAAATAGGAAAAAGAGGCGACAATTTGCACAAACTCACCAAAATTAGACAGTTGAAGACTGGAGAAATGTTGCCTGGTCTGATGAGTCTCGATTTCTGTTGAGACATTCAGATGGTAGAGTTTGACGTAAACAGAATGAATCCATCATGCCTTGCAGAGGTGGGTAGAGTAGCCAAATCTGTACTCAAGTAAAAGTAAAAGTAACAATCGTAATAGTTACTTGAGTAAGAGTAAAAAAGTATTCAATGAAAAAACTACTCGATCTGATTGATAAGAAGCGAAACCCCTGAATTTCAGACTAGAGCTTTCACAGACCTCCAAATATATATATATCTGTGTGTGTGTGTGTGTGTGTAATGGTTAAACAGTGTAAATGAATGGTGTGCTGGGCTAAACAGAGCTCTTTTTAAAACATACTTTGTTCTTATGTTTTTATAAGTATTTGCATTCTTTAGGTAGGCATAAAATACATTCCCGTTTTTATTTGTATGTATACACTTCAGACTGTTGTCTGTCTGGATTTATGTATAAATGCAAGTTGAATTAGGCTATCTATTTTTTTAGTTTTTAGCCTGGTCATAGGAAAAACCAAGCGGCAACCTCCCGCGATCTCTCTTGAAGCCAATACGGAAGTAATGTAAACTGTAATTCCTCAACTGGCCTCTAGGGACAGGCTCCAGAAGGGAGCAGAATCTCATTGAGCCCCATGTTAAAATTCTCAACTTTAAAGCAGAAAAAAACATTTTTACAGCCTGGTACAAATTGTGGTTTTGGCTTATAAGGCTAATTTTGATCTTCATGACAACTCTGAGGGGGGTGAATTTTTTTATAACTCATTCGTTTACGTTATATAAAGCCTTAAGGTTCTGCATAATTAAGGGCGTGGTTACAAGTGGATAGCCATTTATCCGCCGTCTATAGTTATTGCGTCACCTCAGCTCCGCGCATATCCCGCCTTTTTGCCCATTTTCTGTTATCCGGGAATGACACGCGTTGACTCGCTCACAAGATGGCAACGCCCAGCTCGACCATACTTTAAGCTTCAGAACGGCTTATCAGAATCCTATGGGTGACGTCACGGACACTACGTCCATATTTTTTTACAGTCTATGGGAAAAACGTAGCTCTGGCAACGGTTTTGCAAACCACAAAATATGTACCAATACATACATAATGTGACGATTTCAAAGTGAAATGTCCACTGGGTGGCGCTAAAAGCTTAGTTTTCCCCCCGGAACAGATGTGCGTGAATCTGGCATTTGTTACGTTGGGTTTTTAACGTACACCCACACTGAACCCTAAACCTACCCGATATTGTTAACAAAAGCAAATGTGACAAATAATATTGTATCCATGTAATTTTAGCCTGTGTTTTGATCTCGTCTTTGAGCTCTTTTATCATGACTCGTTCTTCACGGGGTTCGTTCCCAAGTTTGTCACATTGCAAATACAAATCTGTATCAGCTGAGCTATCATGGACTATGGTAAAACAAAACGAAAAAGAAAATGCTGTTTTTCTGCCTAGTGTTCATTATTGTTGGAAACACTCGGACAGTGTGTGAAATAGTATTACAATAAGGGAAAAGTGCCCATAGTTACCAAATTACCATTAATAGTGTCCAAATATAAGCAACATTGTTACACTTACCGCTAAGTTACATGTTTTTTCAGGTTGGAGCTGCAATTCTTGTATGCTGAGATGTCTGTTCGTTTTGGTGCACACAGTATAGCATTATGAAACTTCTTATTGACATCTAGGAGTGAAAACATGATGAACTAGAGGGAACAGGTGATCTGCCTCCCATAGCTCACACACACACCTTCGTGATCTTCCTCTGCTTTGGCCATCATCTGACTAAACGCGCGCTAATTATATGCGGATGATGCGCGTACACCTTTCGCGAAGCAGCCTCTCCAACATTTCGCGAGACTTGCGAAGTCATATTAACTTGTTTTAAAATATATAATTAATTATTACCATTGACAGTAGCGGAGGAACGCCCCCGATTGTAACGCAGTAAAAGTACAGTTTTTTCACAAGAAATGTACTTGAGTAAAAGTAAAAGTACCTATTTTTAAAAATACTCTAAAAGTACAAGTTACCCAAAAAATGTACTCGAGTAAATGTAACGAAGTAAATGTAATTCGTTACTACCCACCTCTGATGCCTTGTTCCCACTGTGCAGGCTGGTGGTGGTGGTGTAATGGTGTGGGGGATGTTTTCTTGGCACACTTTAGGCCTCTTAGTGCCAATTGGGCATCGTTTAAATGCCACGGCCTACCTGAGCATTGTTTCTGACCATGTCCATCCCTTTATGACCAGCATGTGCCCATCCTCTGATGGCTACTTCCAGCAGGATAATGCACCATGTCACAAAGCTCCAATCATTTAAAATTGGTTTCTTGAACATGACAATGAGTTGACTGAACTAAAATGGCCGCCACAGTCCCCAGATCACAACCCAATAGAGCATCTTTGGGATGTGGTGGAACGGGAGCTTCGTGCCCTGGATGTGCATCCCACAAATCTCCATCAACTGCAAGATGCTCTCCTATCAATATGGGCCAACATTTCTAAAGAATGCTTTCAGCACCTTCTTCTAATCCTGATAACTGATCTCTGGCTAATTTGGTTCTTTAAACGAACTTGTGATTGGTTTAAAATATCTGGATTAAGTTATCACTGCATGTTCCTGTGTTCCCTGAAGAGGCCAATTGAATTTGATCCGTGACAGCATTAATAAATGTTTCTTTAGGGTCAAGATCAAGTTCTCTGTATCAAACCATCCCATAATATCCGTCATCACTCACATTAATGCACGGCTCAGAGTAACTGTACAGCATGTGTGTAAGACTCCAATACAACTATAAAGTAATCATTCTGTAGCGTCTGTGGTCTCTTACAATGAGGATCAAAGATGAATTCAATGTTGATTGTAAGAGGGGGATAGCTTTTAGCCGCATGTAAATTAAGAGCCACGCCACAGAGTCTGGGGGAAGTGACATCTTCGACAGCTTTACGACCCAGTCCAAATAAAACAGGCAGTGATCGGGTCACATGACTCGAACCCTGTTCCCCCCCTTACATTCTCCCAGACAGAAAGGCGCCAAGATTCCTGTCAATACACACGGACTCACAAACACACACACACATTCCTTATGAAGCTTTAATTAAGACTATTCTAGACTGTATACGAGGTAGCTTGGTGTGTATATGCATGCTCCTTGACTCATGCCTACTTAATCATGGCGTAGAAACAACGTAAGTTCATTTTAAATGCTTGTATTTCTGTGTAAAAATGTATCTCTGTTTTAATATCTCCCAGCCATAAGGTGTTTGATATCTAAATATTCCTATTTCTTCGACTTACTCAACGATGCACAAAATGGGATTGTGAAATGTATCATTAATATGTTTAGCCAACTTGGGAGTAAAACCATACAAAATCAACACCCCTTTACGACACCTCAGAAACATGCAAAGCAGGTCGTAAACCAAGACAAAGAGAACTTTTCCCGCTCAGAATTCACCCTCTGGATTGGGTAAAATAACCCAGAAGGGGGCGTGGATTAATTGTCTTAAAAGACCAGTGGAGACCACAATCGCCCTCTTCTTCTGAAAATCTCCTCTCTTCTAGTCCAGCCTCTCTTCCGAAATCTTCTCTTCTATAATCCGGTCTTCAACAATCCTTTTCTCCTCGCTTCATCAACTTACTAGCCCCAAGGGCCTTCTTCAGGAGGAGAACACGAAGCATCGCTAGAGAAAACAGCTGCTTCCCTCCCAACCTCGGAAAGAACCGCCGGACACGCAGGACATTTGAACTCGGAACACACGCACACACGCGAGAAGCCAAAACGAAACCAAAACGAAAGCAAGTATTCTTATTTTCCAAATTCAAACTGCTGTAAAGAGGGTGTGTTATTTTCCCGTTGGGACAAGTTAACTCCGTGAAGGTTGTATTTGATGAACTGAAGGAAAGCTGCTTCTTACCCCTAATTCTTTGTACCATCTCTCTCTCTCTCTCTCTCTCTCTCTCTCTCTCTCTCTCTCTCTTTTATCTCTCTCTAATTTTAGTCTATTCATTATTCTCTTTTATATATTCTTTCGTTAATATCTATATTTCTACTCTCTTGATGCATATTTAGTGTGTACTTTCTGTGTGAATCGTAGTGTTATTTTTAGTCTGCGTTTATTAAACCTCCAAAAGACATTTAATGAGTTGAGTCTGTTGTTCTCCCACATACACAAAGTCAATGAAACTTACGATCTAACGTTACCTAACTGCTTATGCTACTATTTTAGTAAAGTAAACTGTATGACCATTTGAAATATTGAACTTGTCCTGATCAGTAAAGTTAATGTTTCTTATGCGCTCGTAAAGCAGTGATCCCTTATTGAGAATTGATTTGAAAAGTCTATAACTAATTTGGTGGACAAACTTAGTAGGATAATTTCAAGCAATTCCGTAAAGGGTTACTTGTATTTAATTAAACATTTTTCCCTATCGGAAAATCTTAATACGTAATGAACAACTGGCAAATTATATTCATAAATTCATGAATATTGAATATTAAATCCCTTTTGAGTTAATTATTCCCCGAGATATTAAACTCAGTCATTGTTGTTACAATTCCATCAGAAATAAATCTCTCAATCAAGTGGCTGTGTCTATAGCATTGTACACAACATTATAATATTATTTTCAATGTTATATTATATTATATTATATTATTATTTAAAATGATTATTGCCCGGGTTCAGTAATGAACTCTTGTAATAAAGTAGCAATGGCATCACCTCAAGATGCGATCTAATCCTGTTCATGAAATGAGCAGGTTTAAGCTTACGGATCTGTTGCTGACAACAAGTCCAGGATAAGTGTTGAAGAACATAAATCAACACCACACACACATTCTGAGCTTTAGCATTGAGCCGTGGTCAAATGAAGATAACATCAGCTAAATCGTTCAAAAAGAAGTATACTCTAGTAACAGTCCACTGGCAGAAATGCAATACTCAATATTATACCGTTGTAGGCTAAATGGATGATTTTTGCATATCAGGCACAGGCACAAGACGAAATAAAAGACTTGGAGAAGACACTGAATGACAAAAAGCGGCACAAAGAACTAACCAGCAGAGCTAGATAAGATAGAAGAAGATGAGGTCAATACGAGAAAGACAACTACATGGGCAGTTCACACTTTCAGTGACTTTTTGCGCCAAAGACAGAACAATTGTGATGTCGAGACTAGGGCTGGGTATCGATTCAGATTTTACGCTTCGATTTCGATTCACAAGCTCGTAGATTTAATACAAATACTATAGCTATTTAGAAAACATCAACAGTGAACGTAAGTTTACAAGTGGGTAATTAAAAAGAAATGAAGAGAAACAAACCTGTATATTAAACTCTTTTTTAATGTACCCAGGTGTGTCTAAATCAGAACCCATCTCTACATTTCAAACGCATACAATTGTGGCGTTATGTGTCCGTGACTGTGGAAGGCAAGGCAAGATTATTTGTCTAGCACATTTCATACCCAATGGCAATTCAAAGTGCTTTACATAGAAATGAAATAAAATAGTGATAACCTGCATAATAAATAGTATCGGTTTGAGCTTAAGAATTTGTTCAGTTGATTGAAAACAACTTTTCCAATGATCTTGCCTATGAAGGGGAGATTTGAGATTGGTCTGTAGATGCTCAATATGGATTACCACTTCTAGATCTGCTTCTGAACAGTTAAACACACTTTTGAAAAAGTGGAAGTGGGGAGTGTGTCAAGGGCGCAGGTTAAAGTTTTAAGGTGCTGTAACGTTTCTTCTAACATTTTACCATCAATTGCTTCGAAATCAGACACAGTAACTTTCTGAGGTTTTGGTCTGATCTGTCTGAACCCAGAGCAACTCAAGGATGTGCTGATCGCCTTTCTGATATTATTGATTTTCTCTGAGAAGAAGGAGGCAAACTCACTGCATTTGCTGTCTGAGAGCATTTCTCTGGGAATGTGACTTGAGGGCTTTGTAAGTCTCTGGACGGTAGCAAAAAGAGTGAGTGTGTTGTTTCTGTTTATAATATTTGAGAAGAAGGTCTGGTTTTGTTTGCCACTCTTTTTCCTGACTTTTTAGAGGAGCAATATCAATTACATTCTTAACTTTTGAGTTAAAAGAGTCGAGGAGAAAATCAACAGATATGCTTGGTGTTATATATCCTTCATAAACAGCACATTCGTGATCTCATTTAAAGGGATCCCCTGGTGTTGAGACTTGTATGGCTTAATATAACATAAATGATGTCTCTTACTGAATTATGTGGTAGAAAACCCATGAAAGATCTACATTATTTAAAAAATCGATTTTATATTTGGACCATGGGCGGCGCCATTTTGTTTGCGTTCTAGGTTGATGACGTAGAGTGGTTGAACTCCTCAATCAGCTGGCGTTACCCGTTGCTATTTTTACCACAACGCAACTCGACAATTGTTTCAGAGTTAAACAAAACAAATGAATTGCTTTGTAATTGTACTTAAAACACACTCAAACATACATGTGCACACAAACTCACCTACACAAGTCACAAACAGATCGGCGGGCGCGCACACACACACCTGACTGCTCTGTCTCAATCGCATGCATCATCACCAAAACATCCTGCCTCTCTTCCTCACGTTACTTTATCCCATCGTCCTACATAGATATTTCCCTCTGCTGGTCACATTAGGCATTATAGTTAATCTACTATCAACAGTCTATCTAGGGAACAGGATGTGTTGAACAGAATATCAACACAGGGAATAGATTGAGGGTTATGTATGCGCGCGCAGTGCGTGCGTGTGTGTGTGTGTTCGCGCCGATCTGTTGGGGTGTGTGTGTGTGTGTTCGCGCCGATCTGTTGGGGTGTGTGTGAGTCTGTGTGAGAGAGAGAGTTTGTGTGCACATGTATGTTTGAGTGCGTGAAGTCGGACAGCTGTGTGTAAATCGGCTTTACTCGTTATTGCGGTGAACGTGAGACTGAATGACTGCACTCGAACATGTCCACTATGGTGTCGGACAACACTACAAATGTCCGTCCCTTCAAATAATGCCCTATTTAAGGGTATAGGGGTCGATTTCAGATTCAGCCCCTGTCGTGGAGACTGAGCAGCCCAACATCTCGATTGAGACAGAGCCTGTCGTGTGCGCGCCCGCCGATCTGTTTGTGACTTGTGTAGGTGAGTTTGTGTGCACATGTATGTTTGAGTGTGTTTTAAGTACAATTACAAAGGAATTCATTGGTTTTGTTTAACTCTGAAACAATTTTCGAGTTGCGTTGTGGTAAAAATAGCTACGGGTAATGCCAGCTGATTGAGGAGTTCAACCACTCTACGTCATCAACCTAGAACGCAAACAAAATGGCGCCGCCCATGGTCCAAATATAAAATCGATTTTTTAAATAACGTAGATCTTTCATGGGTTTTCTACTACATAATTCAGTAAGAGACATCATTTATGTTATATTAAGCCATACAAGTCTCAACACCAGGGGATCCCTTTAAGCATCTCTTTTTGACAGAGACAGATCTAGCTTCAATGGCAGGAGAGATTGATATATCAAAGAAAATACAGAAATGATCAGACAGTGCCACATCCTTAATAACAATCGATGAAATGTTTAGACCCTTACTGATGAGTAAATCTAGAGTGTGTCCATGATTTAAATGTTTACATTGTGGAAACAGCTGCACCGGATCGATTGGTTCCCTGAAGTGTGTGTTAGTCTCGTCGGATGCGGTGCTGCGGTCTGGAAAGTAAGTCCGGATCTGGCACCTGTACAAGATTAGCAAACTCCGTTTCAGACTGGGTGCTCCTAAAACCACCTTTTCAGTCTTTTGAAGAAAGCTTGTCTTCACTGGATGAGGAAGTGTCTGTGTTTTCTCAGCTGTTGCCATGAATGTTTTGTAATGTTGGAGCTCTAAATGTCACAGACGACACAAACATTTTAGGTGAACTAGTCGGTTATTCCACTTCGGCTTTTCGTTACGCGTCAGGGGTGAAAGGGCCTTTACACACAAGACTTTTTAAGCCCTTAAATTGTATTCTTGACCTGTGGAGAATCTGAGCAATGGGTAGGTATAGACCACTACAAGCGGCTGTGCCCTCGTATGGTGCACTATATAGGGTTATACGGACTTAGTCTTGAGGGCGTGTCTGTGAGGAGCAGGACTGCAGGTGCAGCGTCAGCGCCCCCTGGCTGTGGAGCTGCAGCAGCCGCACAAACTCCTCCGGCATTTTGTGCATTCGGGGGTGCGGGCGCATTAGGTCGTAATAATGGTATGGAACCGGCCGCCCCTGCAGGTCGCTGCCAAACGGCCAGAATCCGTAAACGTGCACGTGCTCACACAGTTCAAGTGCAGTGCTGATTAAAAGAAACCCTGAGGAGAGGCGGACCTCCTGCAGGCCACGCCCCTTCCAGAACCGGTCCAGTGTCCGCAGGTAATAGGGGCTGAAGAACAACACCGGCTGCTGAGGTCTGATTGGCTGCAGGACTTTGAGCAATTGGACTGACACTGGTGTGCAGAATGTGTAGGCAAAGGCGGGAATAATGAGGGAGGCGTTTCCGTACACACTGACCCGCTCCAACAACCGATCCGGATTCTTCTTCAGGTCTTTGTATCTACAGACACACACACACAACATATCTAATGAACACTAGTGAAAAAAGCTAAATCTACTACATCCATGTATAGGTGTGTTGAATGTCTCATATTATAATTACAATTAAAAATTATGAGCCATTTTGTGCTTTTGATCGCTGTAGGGCAACCTATTGGCCAATCAAAGTCCTCCTCTGTCAACCTCCTTGATTTTTGTAATACCATCTGACAAAGTTTCAAGTCTCTAGCATTTACGGTTTGATCTGCATAATCATTTTTACGCCACGAGAAAGATAATAATAATAATAATAAAAAAACCTAAGGTCTCGAACCCCTAAATATAGCTGTAAGCAGCAGTTATCGGGGTTCAAGTCTTTTAAGGTCTTCAAGCACATGCATGAAAATATATTAAGTTTCATTTAACAAATGAGTTACCACTAAGATCATAGAAGGAAAAGACTATTTTGCAGCCAATACCGGCAATTAACCTCAGGAAATATATTGTTTTTAAAACCGTTATACCGCCATCTATGGTCCGATGTCAATAAAAATGTGCATGCTTGTTAAGAATCATATGTTGCATGTTCTCACTTATTTATTACTGAATGATGGGCTTTTGGGGGACCTTTGGATTTTCTAAATGACCCGGCTATAGCTATCCAAAGGCCAAAGATCAGTGTTTTTTGTGATAATTATTGGCCTAGAGAGCCCCGAGAATTGTGCCTCAGACGTTTTAACGAGGTTGAGCCAAAAACCTAGGACTAGGTTGCAAAAGTTGTTTTTTTATATTAGTCCGTATAATATTAGTGAGGACATTGTCAAGTCAATCAGACTTAGAGTTGTGTAGTTATAGCGCCACCCAGTGGCCAATTATTCTTTTTTACACAACCACAGAATGATCTCTTACATACACTGTATTGCCAACTTTTGGGATGCCTGTCTTTCCATGCACATGAACTTTAATGCCATCCCATTGTTAATCCGTAGGGTTTAATCTGGAGTCGGCCCACCCTCTCTAACAGCTCCAGCTCTTCTGGGAAGGCTTTCCTCAAGGTTTAGGAGTGTGTTTATGGGGATTTTTGCCCATTCTTCTAGAAGCTCATTTGTGAGGTCAGGCACTGATGTTGCCAGGGTGGTGGTTTTGTTCGGCCACAGATTCCAACAATATAAGACACTTGAACCTACACCTGACCGTTTAAGAGTTATGAGCTATTTTGCACTTTTGGCCCAATCAGGGCGAGCCATGTGACGACGATTATTGACAATCAGACTCCAGAGAATCTTGCTCCACTGGTTCATTCCGATCGGGCAAAAGATCTAGGAATAGTTGGCAAAAGTGTTTTTGGGCGGGCACTGTGAAGTACTACCAGCCCTCAAAGTTACAAGCCTCTATGATTTACGGTTTGGTCTGCTCGATCACTTTAAGGGGAGAATGCTGAGCCTTGGAAAATTAAACAAATTACAGTAAGGTTTCAGCGCTATATACACGCTTCAATTATCTCACTGAGGGAAGTGTGTGTGGCAGAGTTTCCGCTAGAAAAAAATGGTGCCGGTCACTCATTTTGATGGTATGCCGGTCAAAAACTCCTGAAAGCAGTTTATGTAACTTTAAAAAAATGACATAATCAGGCCGTATATGCAACATGTTTATTAGCCTAACTTTCAAATAGACAGAAAAAAAACATGAACGTCCGATTGGCGTCAATCAGCCAATTTTTTTAACTCATAGGCGTGATTTGCGGGTGGGACAGGTGGGACATGTCCCAACCACTTTTTTAAAACATCTTGCTTCACAGATTAACCTAACTAATACAAACAAAACATCTCTGGTTAACTAGAAGAGTATAATTTCATTCGTTTGTTAAATAAGAGGCGATCTGGCGCTCGTTGCCGCTGTTATCAGTTGAGCAGATTTCTCTCGCGGCTCATGCAGTCTCGACACAGACGAGCGCTTTAATCTAACGCTTAACGCCGTTGCAGAGACTTTCTGTTTGTTCCGGTCAGATCGCGAAACAAAATGCACAAAAACTATTCCTGCTCTTGATGTACAACCACTGATGGTATTCGGATTTGAGGAGAGAGAGAATAGGCTACGAGGGCAGATTAGAAACGAGAACTTCTGACAAGTTTAACAGACTAGACCAGGGATTATGAGCAAAGTGTGCAAATCTATTTGCCTTTATTCACGTGAAAAATCTTGGCACAACACTATTGTGTTTAGATGCAATAATTAAACGCAATTAATACATTTAATTATAAACTCAGTATGTCTCATTTAGTTGGTAACATTTAAATTGGCCACCGTGTGAAATGACAAAATCATATAATAGAATATAACAGTATACTGATAACTGTAAGCAGGTAAGAACTACAAGATGTTTTTGAAATCATTAGAGAAAACGACAAAATTACGTGTGTGAATAAGTGCTACCTGTTTAAAATGTGCTTGCACCCGATCATATTCAGTAGAAGGTAAAAAAAAAAAAATCCCTTAAACTTTACCATCCCGCTCATGCCCGTCGCCGTGATCATCTGTATAACGCTGGTTGTTTACCGTGAGTTCTGAACACTGCACCATGTGCTTATTTAAATCTTTTCGTTTCTACACATACTAGGCTACATATTCCTCATGTCTGTGAGGCGAGCCTGCTGAGTTTCAGTTTATTTGAGACGCGCTTCAGTTCATGAGCAATGAAAGCGATGGCTTCCGCGACTTAGTCTACTTATTTATTTCTTATTTATTAAATACATGCAAATAACCGAAGAAACCTTTATTAAAATTAAGAGACAATTTGTACATAACGAAAGAAAGGCTTTTTACAAAACAAAACTTAATATTAAACTAAATATAACCACCAAAATCATTTCTGACCCACTTGCATCTTTGCACTTATAGCCTATCATAATCAGATGAAATCTAAAAATAATATTATAATATTTAAACATAAATATGAAGAAAAAAAACATTGTTTAAAGGCTACAACAAGTATAGTAAGCTACAGAGTTATGTCATGTCTGAGCTGGATTTGAACGAACATCATTTTACCGGTGGGTTCATGAGCGCGCGCCTACGGATTATTGAGTTCATTTTCATCGAAAAATGTAGTGCTGTGCCGGCCCGTTGTCATAAATTGTTCTCGTGATGGAGCGGTAGTGGAGCGCTCTCGGAGCGAGTAAAAACCACAACGCTCCGACTTTTAAAAAAAAATCGCTCCTCACTCCATTCAAAATCTCGCCGCTCCACTCCTCGCTCCGCTCACATAGGCCTACTCTGCTTCGCAGGCTGTGGAGAATTGCAATCCTCCATAGCCACGGAGGGCATCACGTCGCAGGCTTACGGTATCGATAAGAGGCAGTTTTAATCTGACAATTTGACCGAAAAGATTTCATTTTGTCGGACATTTAATTTTTTTCCCGGCCAATGTCCGGTAATTACCGGACAACGGAAACCCTGGTGTGTGGATACCGACTCTCTCTGAATCTGAGTGGGGTTGATGGTTATCAGATCCGTCTTCAGTCCAACATCCCTGTCATTAACCGCTGCCAAATTAAACCTGAAAGAGAGAGCAAAATCTTTTATTTGAAAACTGTCGTCCAAAATCAATTAATGTTGGTGTCTGCATTTACGAGACCTTTATGAGTTTATTATAAAGATAATCTGATGCTGATCTTTATTCATACAAACATCCAATTTTCAATAATCACTTTACTATAAAATCGTATTAACAGGGTTGTCATTTTAAAATTGTCTCTTACTGACAAACACAACAAAATTAACATTTTCTGGATTACGTCATTAATGTATTGAGTTGCAGAATGCTACAATTAAATAATGGATAACGTGTTAAGAGGACACACAAAACACACAAACACAACTATACAGTTAAAGTTTATTTCTCTAATACATGCACAAGCGGCTCTTCAACAAACGACAATTTAAAGCAATCGATGGAAAAAGACTTGATTAAAGCATTAATGTTGCGCTAGTTAGTGGTGTGTGAGTTTATCTTCACAGACGCTGTTATAGTTCGACTTCCTGAAGTGTGTGACGTCTTCAAGTGTTGTTTGTTTGAGTGACACGTCAAAGTCTAGTTAAGCATTCACAAAAACATTCGCTTTTTTTAGATTTGTCAAATAATGTGTTAACGACTCACTGCAGAGCAACAGCAAATATAGCCGGTTGATTATAAGGCCCTCAGCTGATGAAAGTCTTGTGGTTTTAGTGTAAATCTGTCTAAATATTAACCAACTGTAAAGTAATTAACTATTTGAACTATTCACAGAGAAAGTGACTGACGATGTTCTGGTGTTTAAGATCTGCTGTAAAAACACAAGTGAGCGCACATCAGTTAAATTCTATTTTAATGGAGCAAATCCACAAGATCACCTACAATGAAACTGAACTGATAAACGATTCAAAAGAATCTCTGCGATCTTCTGCTCTGTGAATGTGGCTTGTTGGGGACACTACAATTTCAACTAAAGTTTTCAACTAAACATCCAAATAAGATTAATTACTAAATGAACTGTATGAACTTTATTACTGATCTGCCCACATTGTCGCTATATGTTAAATTGAAATGAGCTGATAAACATCACCCTTTTCTCCAGAACGACTGTACAGGTGAATCAAATTTTGTTGCAATATTGTCCTGTTTAACACTGAAGCTGCTTTGAAACAATCGTCATTGTAAAAGCCGGATATAAATAAAGATGACTTGACTTGGCTCAGGTCCCTTCCGTGTGGATCTGTGGGATTTTTCCACCTGTGATCTGGTCCATATAAATCACTCTGGTTGAGTACATTATTTTGGTCAGTGAGTGAGCAAGGAATGATGGGATGTGTTTACCGTATGACGAAGTCTGCGCTGTCAATCTCATTCCCACAGCTGCTGTTTTTCAGAATCCCACCGCTGCCGACCACAGCACACCGACCCAGATGACGACCGGACCAGGGGAAGTCCTGCGCACACATACACACACACACACACACACACACACACACACACACACTATATTAGTGAGGACATTGCATAGTTCCCTTTCAACTCGCGCTGCATCGAGAATCATTGCTGTGGGAGCATCTCTGTGTGATTGTGTCGTGAAGCATGAGTGAAATCAATCCATTTACGTGACGGGATTTCATAGGCGGGTGAAGTAAAGACGAGGAAACTATAAAGCATACCCAAACCAAGCAGTGTTAGCCTCTGCGTCTTCAAGTGCTCTCTGTGAAATTGTGCGTCTTATTTAGGGTTATCAATCTCTGATATAGAAGAGTTATAATGGTGGTGAGCAAACAAATTGCGTGTTCCTCCCTGCCCCCTGCTATACTTCCTGCATGCCTGTGCAGTCTTGGGTATTCTTTATAGTTTCATCGTCTTGACTTCACCCGCCTATGAAATCCCATCACGGGATTGGACTGATTTCACTCGTGCTTCACAAAGCAATCACACAGAGACGGTCCCAAAGTGTCAATTCTCAAGGCAGCGTCTCATTCCCTTTTTAGGGGAACCATGGTTACAGTTGTAACCAAGACATTTCCATTGATTTTATATAAGGTTTATGGTATTTTCTATGGCCTAACCCAAGCTAAACCCACGCATCACAGACAAGCGCAAAATGCTAGACTAAAATAAAAACATGTTTTAGCCAATTTAGAAGCGTTTTAACGATGTTTATAAACACTAGTAGGTCGTCATAATATTTGACACATACGCGCATACACTCTCACACACCTCAGGCAGCATACTGTGAAGTTCTGCTTTCACTTTGTATGTTTTTGTTGTGCTCGTTTCATATTGGATGGACTGATTGATGGCTGTGTTGCGTTTGGTGAGCATTAATGATCCTGTGGCGTTACAATAATACTGCAGCCTGAGTCTGTCATAAACACACACACACACAGAGAGAGAGAGAGAGAGAATTTGAAATGCAAAGTTTACAAGAACTCATTTTACAAGAGCATTCATTTTTCTGTTTACATAACTAGGAGAATGATGACATTAACTACTGTGTGATTACTCCCTGAACTTTGTGTACACTTCCCATCAGACACTCCAGTGACGTATATAAGCGGTACAACGCTATCAGCTACAGAAGAGCATCCAGATAAAAACAGAAGGAAGTCTCCTCAAGGACTGCAAGCACAGTTACACATTTCAAAAATAATAAAAATAGAGATTTGTTCTCAGAAGAAAACGGTCAAGAACTTCTAATGTGAAAAAAGACAATTATTCAGAAATGTTCCTGGTGCTGTTTTTCTCTCCGATTAAAATGTTTTAAACTAAACATGTGTTCTTGGGAACATTGTTGTAATCGGGAATCAGTTTCAGTCCTTTTGGTCTTTATAAAGTGAATTAAACTAGCAAAAGTTTATTAATGGCATCATCCTCCCGGAAGTGACATCATTTTAGAGAGAAAACAGCATCAAGTTGAATAGAAATCTTAAATGACAACACAAGCAGATTCAAGTTCAAACGAGAGATGAAAGACAAATGCAGTGACATTAGGCTCATTAGTGAGACATATCTAATTAATAATCTGTTAACCAGAAAATAAGGTATGACGTAATTTGACTGGAGATTAAATCACACACCTGTTTATGTCCCGTTCAGTCATGTTCGGTTTGTACGGGCAGTTTAAGAAATCGGAGAGATCCTGAGTAAAACTCTTCATGTCTAGCCTAGAGAAAGAAACACATGAGAAAAAAATAAAACTGATTAATGCATAGAATAACCTCGGCTGATGCCGTGGTCTTTAATTATGTCTATACAAGTCCTTCTAAAAGAAATTAGCATATTTCATCCGACCAATAAAAGAAAAGTGTTTTTAATACAAAAAAAGTCAACCTTCAAATAATTCTGTTCAGTTCTGCACTCAACGCTTGGTGGGGAATCCTTTAGCAGAAATGACTGCTTCAGTGCGGCGTGGCGTGGAGGCGATCAGCCTGTGGCACTGCTGAGGTGTTCTGGAGGCCCAGGATGCTTCGATAGCGGCCTTAAGCTCATCCAGAGTGTTGGGTCTCGCGTCTCTCAGCTTTCTCTTCACAATATCCCACAGATTCTCTATGGGGTTCAGGTCAGGAGAGTTGGCAGGCCAATTGAGCACAGTAATACCATGGTCAGTAAACCATTGACCAGTGGTTTTGGCACTGTGAGCAGGTGCCAGGTTGTGCTGAAAAACCAAATCTTCATCTCCATAAAGCTTTTCAGCAGATGGAAACATGAAGTGCTCCAAAATCTCCTGATAGCGAGCTGCATTGACCCTGCCCTTGATAAAACACAGTGGACCAACACCAGCAGCTGACATGGCACCCCAGACCATCACTGACTGTGGGGACTTGGGGGGGGGGGTCCATGAGCAAGACACCTATCCCCAGCTGCTCCTGATGAGCTGGATGGCGCCTTACATGGCTGACACTGCCGTCGGTGTATGAATGGGTGAATGTGAGGCGATATGTAAAGCGCTTTGGATGGCCATAGGGTCTGTTAAAAGCGCTATATAAACGCAGTCCATTTACCATTTACTTGGCACTGGACATTTTGGCATTTCCTTCTCCCCAGTCTTCCTCCAGACTCTGGCACCTTGATTTCCCAATGACATAAAAAATTTGCTTTCATCCGAAAAAAGTACTTTGGACCCCTGAGCAAGTCCAGTGCTGCTTCTCTGTAGCCCAAAAGTGTCTTGCCCTGGGGAATGCGGCACCTGTAGCCCATTTCCTGCTCACGCCTGTGCACGGCGGCTCTGGATGTTTCTACTCCAGACTCAGTCCACTGCTTCCGCAGGTCCCCCAAGGTCTGGAATCGGTCCTTCTCCACAATCTTCCTCAGGGTCCGCTCACCTCTTCTCGTTGTGCAGCGTTTTTTGCCACACTTTTTCCTTCCCACAGACTTCCCACTGAGGTGCCTTGATACAGCACTCTGGGAACAGCCTATTCATTCAGAAATGTCTTTCTGTGTCTTCCCCTCTCGCTTGAGGGTGTCAATGATGGCCTTCTGGACAGCAGTCAGGTCGGCAGTCTTACCCATGATTGCGGTTTTGAGTAATGAACCAGGCTGGGAGTTTTTAAAAGCCTCAGGAATCTTTTGCAGGTGTTTAGAGTTCATTAGTTGATTCAGATGATTAGGTTAATAGCTCGTTTAGAGAACCTTTTCATGATACGCAAATTTTTTAAAGTTTAATTTGTATCATTACATTATGGAAAATAATGAACTTTATCACAATATGCTAATTTTTTGAGAAGGACCTGTATATACATACAAATGCAAAACCTAATACAACTCAATAATTAGGAGCCAAGAACCAAAGGTGCGATGCCTTGGAATCATTGGCGTTCTTCTTCTTCTTATTCTTCCGCTCTTGAGTCTATAGGAGCTCACAGAACCCCTTGCGGGAAAGTTATCAAATCTGGCAGACGGATAGAGGACAGACCAAACATTCAGCACAGCAAATTTAGAGTCTCTCTCTCAATCCCTCTAGCGCCACCACCTGTCCAAAGTTTGACTTATGTTTGTGCTAATAACCTTTGAACTGTAAGGGAAATGAAATTACCTTTTTCAAGCCATTTTCAATTTTCTGTAAAACTTTTTCTGACTTGTCCTAGACGGTCCTATTTTTTTTTTTTTTACCAAAATTGAACCAGATCACCTTCAGACCATGTCAACAAAAAGTTATGGAATTCAAGTTGATTTTTACAATCCATTCTCAAATAATAAATCAACTATAAATCTAAGGATTGGGTGAATTGCGTGTGTATGACAGCACACAGAGCGAAGTAAGCAGTTAATGAAATACATCACATTTTAAGCAAATATAATAAAGATTAAAACATGTTTAGCAAATGTTTGCAGTACAAGTGATTGAAATACAGCTCGGCTGATAAACGAATTCTCGCGTCGCACAGCATCTGCCGGGTAAATGTCACATTTTATATACTTTATTTGATTCCACATTAGAAGTCATTTCATTGGGGATCACATTTTTTGAATTATCTGACAGATTAAAACACAGCAGCACATGATCATAGATTATGCAGTTCTAAGGGTACAGGAAACATCGCCTCTTCCAGATAAATATGCTTCCTATAGTAGCTGAGACTGAGCCGAACTTGGCCAGCTGTTTGGCCCCTGTTTTAGAAATCCCCCAATACGAAGTCCACGGGTCGCCAGCCTGTGCACATGACCCAAACTACCAAACACTAACACTATAAGCTGGCATATATACCCAATGTTCTCAATCAAAGATACCAATAACTGATATTTCAGAGTCTTAGAGCAGTAAGAGTCCTCCATAAATAAGTCAAATGCACATGACACTTCAAATAGTTTGACTGTTTTGCTATTCTGAGAGATGTTAACAATACACACACACACACACGCGCACACGAAGAAGTTAAGTACACACGTGACAATGTTAACTTTAGTAAACGTTACCAAAACCACACCACAAAAGAACTGTGTAAAACCCAGTAAACCTCGAAATTATTATTTGTGACATTCGAATAGATTATAAGGAAAGGAGAACATATAGGCCTACAACTAAATGCAGGGTTCGTACACCTTTTCAAAGGTCAAATTCAAGCACTTTCAATGTCCATTTTAAAGATTTTTTCAGCACCTAACACCGCTGTAAATTACATACCAATGCATTGTCAAAATTATTATTTAGTGTTATCATCACATTAAAAAGATAATAATGCTATAAACAGCCAAAATTGTGTTTCGTAAAGCAGAAGGATCAGATATTTAACCAAATGTCTTTTAAATGTATGTCTAAGTAGACTGTGCTTACTATCTGACCTGCCTTTGGGGTAACTGTAAAAACAATTACCCTAAACAAAATCACTCGACGGGTTCGCTTCACTTTCAATTCATTTACTGAAGATTTTAAAAATGCAAACATTCGTCTTTGAGGGAGACAGTCAATCCGATTCAGCTCATTGACCTTTTCTATTTTTAATTTATTTCTCTTTTTGTGTGTGTGTGTGTCTATTAAAAGTCTAGGCAATCAAATATTTCTTCTGAAGAGATCACTTTATATGATAAAGCTCAAGCTTTTTTTCATAAACATTGATTACTATTACAATTATCTCACAAATATGCTTACAGTGCGTGTTCTCCAACGGGGTAATTGTGTTGCGGTAGCTTACATACAGCACAAGAAAGCTTGACTTCAAACGGTAAAAAGAAGAGAAAACAGTAATAAAATAAGAACAAATAAGCAGAAACAATAGCACAATAAATCAGGCAGGACTAGGTCAAACTGTATTCAGGTGAGAAACTGAATTATCAAATTTAAAATAACATTGGATTTTCATTGTAAAAATTAAACACATATTAATCTGTTAAAGTTACAGAAGTTAATCAGTAAAGCGCAGCAAGAGATCTTTTGTCTTTTTGTAGTTTGAATAACTGCTGCCCCTTTAAGACCAGACGCAAGTGTGGACTCAAAACACTGCTCCCGTTACTCTTCTGAACCGTCTACGGCTGTATTTACGTTAATACACACCCAGATGAACATTGGGACATTTATGTGTGTATTTGACCATTAATAAGCTGGGAAAAGGAGATATTTTTTATTTTATTTACTTGTATTGTCAGAGGTCGGCTTTATAACGGTATGTGTGCACGTCAGGTATGAGCGTGAAATCTGCGGGAACTTGTAGAATTATGTGCAATCCTGTGGGAAATTCAGACCGATCACACACTAACACACTGTCATATAAAGACAAACCCAGCAGAACGAGACGACACGGTAGTGTTCAGAGGGTTAACCTGTCGGACGGAGAGGAGAGCAACAGGTGTAAAGAGGAGAGGTATCGTTTCGGATATTTCATTATCGATGCATATCAAAAATATCTTTTTGACAGCACTAAGTTACTTGTATGACCATCTGACACTATTTGTATGCACTGAGCTAACGTTTGTAGGCTTTAATTTGCGGATTTGTGGCTACGTTCACTGCCTATTCCTCAAATGAACATGCCTTAACGGACATGCTAATCTTACATTATCACATTATACATAGAAGTACTCTGTCACTAATGCGAATTCCTAGCAGTTAATAGCACAAGTTAAACAAATAGGCGCTAATGTGTAACGTTAGGCTACAGTAAACTACTTTAGTTAGCTTACTTGAAAGTCTATGACTTAGCCTACCTTTCATGGGACTCGAAAGAGCAGACTCGCCCGTAGTGAAAAGCTGCAAGTGTTTCTGCAGACTTTACAATAGGCACTTCGTGGGGTTTGTGGCCGTTTGATCCAAAATTCGTATTTAGCATCATTCAGCCAATCAACGCTCACTGAAACGACAACATGGGGGCGGAGTCACACGTGGAAATAGACGGGCAGATCGCGAGCACAGCAGGTTTCATTTTAGGCTCGCCAACATTTTATTTCTACATTTAATAAATGAACTATTTAGTCAGATAGGTATTTGTTGTCAAAGAAATAGTTACAATTTCAAGCATTTTTAAGCACTTTATCCAAAATTCAAGCACTTTTCAAACCTTGAAAACACAACATCAAAATTCAAGCACCCGTACGAACCCTGTAAATTAACAATCTCTTAAATAATTTCTAATTTCTCTAAACATTTCAATTTCGTGAACATGTTTTATTAAACATGGACCTTTATTTTCATTAAAAAGGCTTATTTCTGCTAATGTAGATTATTTTTGTAAATATGAGCAGCTAATTTATTTGCACAAACTGGTTGACGGTGTGATGAGACGTCATGCTTTCATGAGCTGAACTCAAAAGATCGAAGACTTTTTCTATGTACACAAAAGGCCAATTTCTCTCAAATACTGTTCACAGATCTGTCCAAACCTGTGTTAGTGAGCACTTCTCCTTTGCCGAGATAACCCGTCCACTTCACAGGTGTGGCATATCAAGATGCTGATTAGACATCAGGATTATTGCACAGGTGTGCCTTAGGCTGCACACAATAAAAGGGCACTCACACACACTCACTCACTCATTCTCTCACACACACACACACACACACTTTTCACGATTCTCACGCACCTGTCAGCCGGATTAATCACGGAAAACTTGCGTCTGAGTTTTGTGCAGCGCAGCAGCGTCATTGCATCACTGAAAGAAAAAGAACATCAAATTAATATTCTTGTGCATATCACACTCACACACACACACACACAAAGACACACACACAAACAAACACTCTCTCTCTCTCTCTCTCACACACAAACACACACTCTCTCTCTCTCACACTCACACACACACAAAGACACACACACAAACAAACACTCTCTCTCTCTCTCTCACACACAAACACACACTCTCTCTCTCACACACACAAACACACACACACACACACAAACACTCTCTCTCTCTCTCTCTCACACACAAACACACACTCTCTCTCTCTCACACACACACACACACAAACAAACACACTCTTTCTCTCACACACAAACAAACACTCTCTCTCTCTCTGTCTCTCACACACACACACACACACACACACACACACACAAACAAACAAACACACACTCTCTCTCTCTCTCACACACACCACACACACGTTCTCACGCAGTGAAAAACACATTGTGGAGCAAAGAGGACACTGAGTGACGACGCACTGACAGACAGGACAGAGCAGGTTACTTTTAATATGAAATGATGTCTCAACCCTAAAAGTGTCTTTTAAAGAAATGTAAACAATAGACATTAGACAAAAATGTAAACAATCTGTAAAAAAAAGTAAACAATCAGACCATTATTGTGGATCTGACCATTTTATTTTATTTTATCTTTTTTTTTTAAATTACTATTATTATCTTTACGACTGTTTTAACTATGCTTGTTTTTAATTTTTTATTCGTCCATTTGGTATTCTTTTTTTCTCATGCATTTGTTACCACTGTTTTAATTAATTTCTATGTAAAGCACTTTGAATTGCCATTGGGTATGAAATGTGCTATACAAATAAACTTGCCTTGCCTATTTTTTCTTGTTTCCAATCCAAATATCCAAATATTCTTAAATCAAGCAAAATGAACCGTCAACGGGGTGAGAAAAATAATCGTATTCGTTGGACTTATATAGTAAATGCATCTTGATTTAAAGGTGTCATGAACTGGCTTTTTTAATTGTTTTATACCGTTGTCTGAGGTCAACTAATGACGTTGGTGTGGTTTTTACATTCAGAAACATCATAAGCCTGTACTTCTGTACTTTTGCTTGAGTAAATATCTATCTTTACAGCTTTCACCAGTCATGGAGTAATATTTAACCAGCATTGCTTTTTATTTCACTCAAGTCATGGAGTTACAGATAAAAATGCAAAAATAGAAATATACTCCATTAATTAAATTACTTCTTTTTTTAAAAAAAATATTAAAAGGCAAGTTATGATTAAATTTAGATTTTCATGAGAAAGAATCAGATATGAGAGAGGTGAAGAATCGAGTGCACGCGCTCACCTGGACGAGTGTGTGTGGGGTGTGTAGTAAAGCACCACACACACACCCTGAAAGATGATCAGGGCCATCATCAGCGTGAGGATCCACTGGAGAGTCACCGAGGCCATCAGAAGCACGAGGGTGTGTGTGTGTGTGCTGACTGAAAGAGCTTAACACACACACCTGTCCTTAACTCCGCCCCCTCACCTTAAACACCTCCTCACCACTAAATGTCATAAAGTGACTGATATTCTGCAGTCATGACGAATGGCGTATTCTATCCGGTGCTTTACTAAAACTTCTGGCAACCGTGAGCACATTAAAGTGTCATTCAGTCGGTCTCTGTTCTGACTCTTGAGCTGTTTGTGTGATTGAATCTGCCATCAAACCTTCTCAGCGATAAACTGTAAGAAATCCAAGCATGATCTCTCGACTTTGCCATTGTGATCTGCTGAATAACTGCACTTACACAACCTCTGTGTGACAATACAAAGCCTTTTCCCATCAGGCCTATATGATAAACAGCCTATGATCATTTAAAGGTGTCATGAACTGGCTTTTCTATACCGTTGTCTGAGGTCAACTAATGACGTTCGTGTGTTTTTTACTGTTACGACCCAAAATAGGGACCAACATAAGAGCCATTCAGAAAGGTATATAAACCCAAATCCCAAAGGACGTGGTAGTAAAAAGATGATTTATTTACAACAAATGAACAAAACAAACATAAACATACAAAACTTAAAGTAAGGACTGGTGAGCTAACTGATCTAAACTACAACTCAGAGTTAATGCTTCCCTAACTCCCGAGAAACACAAAAGCAAACACACAAACAATCTTCCGGGTCAGCTTCCTTACCTATGCTTTCCCACTAACCTAATATAACTGAACAAACACAACTCACCATCCTGTACAAAAGAAACCAGAAACGCAAACTTCACAGTCACAAACACCAGGTTTCCTGAGGTAGGCCACAAACGAAACTGTTTCAAGTTTCACCAGCAGCTCTTAAATAGGCAGAGGTCTCAGGTGTAAGGAATAATCAGGCTCCGCCCCCATCCAATTGAGGGAATGCACGTGACGTCATCGTCAGCTGGAGTGACTGTGATTACGCCCCGCTGAGTGGCAGAAAGACTGAGAGGCAGCACTGGTTTACAGCGCGAATGCAGCGAAAACACACAAAACCAGGCCCGGCGCCAGAAGGGGGGAAGGGGGAGGCTTGTCCACGGACCGCAGTCATCGCTGTTCTGAGCTTGAGACAGACTTGATAATAGCGTGTCATTTTCTCACTCAAACCACTGCAGCTTCTGCTTTTAGAGTGAAACGCTGCACATAACTGCTTGTCTAGGATATGTAATCCTCTGTAATAATTCGTAATAATAGCATATTCTCAGCGAAAAGGAGCTAACAAAAGATCCAATGTGTATCTGTATTTGCACTCGGCAAATGATAACATTTCCAACGTGTTTCGCCTCGGTGAGTAATGTAGCCAATCACAGACATGTTTGTGGACTTCTACAACGGATTTGGCCAATCACATGTGTTTAATTTGGACTCACTCACCGCTCGAGCGTTTGTCCAGGGGCTGAGTTCAGTTAAACACGCGCAGCAATCCTCTGTAAGTGCAGACATTGGGAAAATAAGAGATTCATTATATACCAACATCACTGCGGAACTTTGTGAGATTGCATTTATTGAATGAATGACAGCGTTTAGTGAATATAAAGTATATTACCACCACTACACGCTTCAAAACACGGACCCATCCACATATACATGTGGGATTCACTTGAAATTTTTTATGAATGACAGTAATAAACATTCTTGTCGAAATGAGGCTCCTAAAAATGTCAGGAAAACACGATTCCTGGCTGCATATCATTATCCACGGATCACTGAATCTTTGGTAAGTTGTAAGGATCGTTTGCTGTACTCGTGTTTTCCTCCATTAACTCCAGTCACGCAGCTGCTCTTCTGCCACTCAGCCCCGGCTGAGGGGGCGTTACGGCGGGAAAGTGACGTCGATGCATTCCCTCTATTGGCAGCTATCCTCAGACAGGAAAGAAAAAACAAGAGAAAGAGCAGGGGCTCATAACATTTACATTCAGAAACATCATAACTAATAAGTAATAGCCTATTTTCTCCACTGCTTTTGAGGCTCTCTCCTGAACGCTGGGTTTTGATGGGCGTGTCACTGGAGATGTGGAAGTAAACGCCCACGGCTAAGATTGGGTAAGATTTGCATATTTAATGAGCTTCAGCTCCGCTGTCAGATCACATGAGGGAAGGATTGTTTTGAAAGCGGCACCGGAACGATTCTCTCACAGGGCTCGGTAAACTTCTTTATCAAACAAACAATGATTTATCTCTCATCCACCTGTGATTTTTTCATTTTTTTAATTACTTAGCCCGCCGATCAGTGGATATAAGTGCGAACCGCACGCACACACACGCTCTTCAAATATCAAGACAAGAGAGTACACAATGAAATGAATGAACAAGAAATGAATGTTATCTCACTATTAAAGATTCACCGCCTGCCGACGGGCTTACGTTTTGGTCTGGAAAACACACACACACCCCCGGGACGATGGGCTTTGCGAGCCCTGGCCCATAACTAGGGCTGGGCGATAAAACGATAACGATAATTATCACGATATAATTTTCCTCGATAAAACGATAACAACAGTTCGATAAATTCTCGATATAATGCTATACGCGCTATGCGTAATGCTGCGCATGCGTATTGCAGACCGGGCTTCTGGGTGCTGCACGCGCTGTTGTTTACAGTCAGTGACTGACATGCTTGGAGGATCGGAGTGAAGTGGAGCGATAAAAATGAACAATAGTGAAGAAAACTCAGAGCCCACGACCAGCTCGGCGGACACAGATATCATTGACAAGTTAGTTCGCTCGACTTCAGTGGTTTGGAGATATTTTGGCGATCCCATCCGACATAAAACAGCGACGTAACGTTCTGGGACTGCATGCTTATCATAGGTTCACGTTCACCACACGGAATTTAATTATTAAATGATCGTGCTTCTTCTAAGTTCTTCCAGATAACATTGAGCCCAACACAGCGGTGAATCTACATTAACTACATTCACACACCTCAGAGAGAGAGAGAGAGAGAGAGAGAGAGAGAGAGAGAGAGAGAGAGAGAGAGAGAGAGAGAGAGAGAGAGAGAGAGATGCACAGTGGACCTTTTTTGTTTTTGCGCGTTTGCGTTTTTAGTGTTTTACTTACACAATAAGTAATGATATTATTGATATACAGTGTAGAGTAAAAAAATGCTGACCACAATTAAGATTTTAATAAATAAATCTACCTCAGTTGTAATAAATTGTTCACCTGTTTGGGAAGTGTTTGTCATGTTTTGACAATAAAGGATAGTTTAAAACCACAGTTAGCTGTCTGTTTTCTACATATTTCACTCAGGAGCAAAAATATCCCTTTAAACTTTAAAGAAATAAAGATTTGACATTTATCGTGATATTTATCGATATCGACTGATATGGAAAATGATATTGTGATATTTTTTTTGGGCCATATCGCCCAGCCCTACCCATAACATTACATGTCCGATCTGATCCCCAATCACAATGAACCAATAAATAAAGGATTCTCCAGCCTGTGACAGCGTGCTAAGGTATGTTCAGATAGACACGTACACATAATCAATACGATCTGTAACAATGCAATACTATCACATATAAAAACATGTTTTACTCACATGAGTGTGCTGCACCATTCCTGTCGGATCCACAAGCGCAGCATTGTGTTTTAATCTCAATATGTCTGCAAATCCAGTGTCCACCTGTATCTTGTTTACAAACGATTATCTCGCTATCTTCAGCGTGTTTATTGCTCGTTTAGCGCCACAAGTCGATGGGCGGGGCTACAGAAGCAGGTGGGCGGAGCTACAGAAGAAGGCTGTAGAGGCGGGGTTTTCCTTTTCAATACATCATTGATTTGAGAGCCTCGTTTTCTGGGCCTGGTGTCTATAAAAGCTTTTCTTTTAATAACAAGAAAGTTTTCAGCTCCGAAACTCACATTTCTTATTTTACCATGACCTTTTATATATCAAAGGCTCAAGGGAAAGTTGATTTCTCAATGTATCACCCCTTTGGGTTGAGTATGAGTCTGTGTGACGTCAACAAGTGCGTAATGCGCGGGGGCGACCAGAGCAGGAGGGCAAATACACGTCCATTAACTTCTCCTCTTGTTCGCTCTCAAAACTAGAAACTCTGAGTGCACTTTAATATTCAAACATATGGCAGCACTCACATTGAAGAAACTTTACAAAGAGTGACTGTTTTGTATTATTGGGGAGCCAGAATATGCATTCATCGTCAGAAATGTACATTATTGTTACGTGTTGTTATTTTAAACAAACCATATTATAGATGCTTTGCCAGATTTGAGGCGAGTCGCGGTGCAAGTGCATGCCAAACCTAGGGTGGAGAACGATACAGTTTGTTTTATGTTTTTTAATCGAGTAACATTACACTCCTAATTTTACAGCAAGAATAGTCTAACGAATTTGAAGTATGCTATTGAAACTAACATTGGTCAGCAGTGTTTGAGATTTCAGTGTTTGTGTCGTTCTACACTCACCGATGAGCTTGGCGGGTCTGTGGGGTCCATCTTGTTCTTGAAGTCCAGCAGCTCCTGAACCATCTCTTTATCCTTCTCTGGAGAACTCACAATCTCTCCACTAGAGCTCTGCAGAAGAAACCAGAAACGTTGAGTTTGTTCACAAAACGAGAAACTTTTCATTCGCTTTCAAAACAAAGTGGCATGTTTCCCTGATGTTTTTATTTATTTATAGTAAACTATTGTAGTTTCTCCAAGATTACTGCAGTGCCGTCAGTCTAGGGCTGGGGAAAAAAAATCACATTTTGTATATTTTGTTGTTTATGATTTTTTAATTTCAGAATTGATATTAATTCAAACTTCTAGTCCTTACTTATAGGCAAAATAGACACTTTTGTTCCAACAGAGGGTGAAATGTCTCACTTAATGAATATTAATATAGTAATGAATACACTGAAAAGCCCTCGTTGCTGAGAAGATTCATCTTTAAAAGAGTGTGATCTCGAATCAAACCATTATTCCTTAATGACAACAATTCATCTGTCTTGACTTTTGACAAAATCATATCACAACATTAAAATCTGTTTTGGCGCTGCCGCTGAACCATAGAGCAGCTGTCATTATTTCAACCTAACAATATCAATAGTTCTGCAATACAATAGTTCAATTATCATAGAAGTACTGGGATACAAGTTATAGTTCAGATATAAACACAGATGTCTACGGTATCGAAAAGTTTCCACTGTTTCAACACTAGGTGACTGTTAAATAATTGTATACATAATATCTGCACCAAATTATCGTGATGATAGTATCGAATTTGGAGATCCCTTACGAAAGGAAAATATATTTACCAGTATATTACTTGAAATATATTTTAATATATTGTAAATATATGGAATAATATATTGATGGTATTATAAAATATTCATGTAATATATTGCAAAATATACAAATGATTGCCGCTTTCATATATTGCAATATATTGAAAAATATAAATATTAATTACCATATATGTGAATATATTTTGCCTAATGTATTGCATGAAATTTTCCAATATACTGCAATATATTTTTGTTTCATAAGGGTAGAAGCAAAAAATGGATATGAGCAAGCCCTTTCTGGGACATTACTATAATTTTAAAGGTTACAGTTAACAACAGAGCCAAAACTATTAGGCCTTAATTTAGTGATTTATTTTTAGATATAATAATTTGCACTTCTAAATCTAATTAAATATTATTTATCTTACTCCGTCAAATACATTTTTGAAACATAATAATTTACAGTTACTGACATGACAAATGTAACATAATAAATAAGATATTACTAACATGTAAAGTAAATATAATACGATAATAGTGCATTTAGTGAAATAGTGTGGAGACTAAATGACTTGCCTGAGGTAAATGTAATGCGAGATATTGTCAACAACAAAGATGATATTACTATTATAAACCATTGTTAATATCATGAGGGGTGAAACCAGTCCAGACAGCAAGTATCAATAACACAACTGCTTAAAATAAAAAAACGTAATTTAAAGATCCACATGCTTTATACATAAGAAAACATTAATGTTGAAATGTAGGCTGGCTAACCGTCAACACGCGAATAAAGCCCGCGCCGCATTTAATCCTGAGGGAAGTACAACATATTTTTGAGCAAATAGTCCATAATATATGAGCTGGCTTAAAATATACTTTATTAATAACCAAAATCCTGCGCGTTGAAACCATGCAGCGCTGTTCATCCGTGATACCGAGTGTATTAGAATCTAGTGTTTGTTTTTAACGGAAGAGAATGAAAATAAAAGAATAAAGGCTTAAATTAATGTGTGTTCATCATAAAGCGATCGGACGTCTCTTCAGAAAATGTGGATTAACCCGCTCGATTAGTTTACCGATCTCTTAAACTTTTAAACTCTAAACTAGCTTAGGCTTACCTCGACTGTCAAAACAAGATTTCATTCAAAATATCTCCATCTGTGCTCAGCACGACGCGAGGGTGAGTAAATTACTCTTTAATGAGTTTATGTTCGCTATCGTTGGTTTATAGCAACAACACAAATCTGAATTTAAAACGGCAGCGCCTACACATTAAACTGAGGAAAATTAGCTAATTCGACATCCTTCTTAATGAAACGAATAACTAAGCGTTCAATAACATGCAATGTTGACACAAAATGCTGCATATTTCAGTTATATGACTTTAAAATGCCTAAATATCACAAACTGTATATGACGATGACGTGAGGAAAGAAGAGAAAATGGCGCTGTGTGGTCTCACTCTTTTTGTTTATTTTTTATTTTTATTAAGAACAATTAAACATTACAGATAAAGAGAGAAACATTAATTTAAGAAAGAAATATACAAAAAAGATAACAAATTAGTGCCGTTTTTCTCACTCAGCTTCACGCTCGAATGGTCATGTGACGCCACAGGCGCGTCTACAGTTCTACTCGTGACGTAACAGGCAGACATCTTATAAGAGTGAGTTTAGTTCGGCGATTATCAGAGTAGATGTGCCATAGCGATCCAAGCGGCGGTTTATAGACAGTGGTAGAATACATTTTTAGCGCAATCTAGCTGGTAAAAATATTGTTAGACATGTTTGAGAACGCGTTTAAGAATTTACCTGTGGAGATGGAGAGCAGCGACATATTCGAGGAAGCATTTAAGTATATAGCTGAGAGCACAGATGTGTTCGAGGACGCGTTTGATTACTTACCTGTGGAGATTGACAGCAGTGACGTGTTTGAGGACGCGTTTGAATACTTACCTGTGGAGATGGAGAGCAGAGATGTGTTCGTTGATGCGTTTGAACACTTACCTGTGGAGATGGAGAGCAGAGATGTGTTCTTGGCGTTTGAACACTTACCTGTGGAGATGGAGAGCAGAGATGTGTTCGTGGACGCGTTTGAACACTTACCTGTGGAGATTGACAGCAGTGATGTGTTCGTGGACGCGTTTGAACACTTGCCTGTGGAGATGGAGAGCAGAGATGTGTTCGTGGACGCGTTTGAACACTTACCTGTGGAGATGGAGAGCAGAGATGTGTTCGTGGACGCGTTTGAACACTTACCTGCGGAGATGGAGAGCAGAGATGTGTTCGTGGACGCGTTTGAACACTTGCCTGTGGAGATGGAGAGCAGAGATGTGTTTGTGGACGCGTTTGAACACTTACCTGTGGAGATGGAGAGCAGAGATGTGTTCGTGGACGCGTTTGAATACTTACCTGTGGAGATGGAGAGACCTGAACACACTGCGAAGAACAACCCAACAGGTGACTGATGACATTAACACAAATCAAAACTGATACAGAAATAATAGTAGGATACGGCTAACACTTTGGGTGCGTCTCAATCAGCTCCCTAGTTCAGTAAGCGGGACATTAATCGGGGAGTCGGCCATTTTATACGCGACATGTCATTTACATTGGCGAAATGTACGACAGTCGATAACAGCGTGCTGTATATTTTTAAAAATGGATAGCATTATTTTATTAAATTTCAGCATAAACATACAATGTTAGTGCCTTTTACTGTCCTTACCAGTGCCCGAATTCATGAACATGAGCTTGAGACGCGCCATTTATTATAACATTCAGACATTTATAAGTTATTAATGATGCATTTACTATAGTTTGAATAGTCATGTTTTGTTAATAAGTGATATGCTAACATTGTATAAATGTGTTGTTAACTCAGTTTTAAGAAATGTATAAATGCTTAGTTAATGATGAGTTAATACTTTACAAAACATGATCATACTTTCATAAATGATTAATATGCGATATGCTAACATTAATGACCACAAATAGACATGAAAATGCACTATCCAAACTTAAAGGGCTGTAATTCAAGAATGCTTTCGGCAGATTATTGCTGATGTTAAAGCAAATCATGAAAAGGTTATGGAAGTTTAAATTTACTGTAAAAGAAAAATACTGTACTAAATATTTTTTATTTTATGGAAATATTTTTACTCTAAAATTACTATAAAACCAAAGCCATATGTCTAACCAAGTTGTGTTTTAAATTTGATAGAGTTGATATCACACAAATTGAAGTTCCTAGGAGATTTTTGTTTCGGCGCTGTACCAAAAATAGCCACAGAGCGTCATCCACATTCCATTGTTGTTTTTCTGATGCGCTTTCCTGTACATTTCTGTCCAAATATCACTTCCATCACAAAACAGTCTCAAAATATTGAACCTTGAGACTTTCCGATGATATACGTTTTGTTAATTTTTGATTATAAAGTAGCTAAAATATATTTTGTAATATGAAACATGCGATGCTGTCTAGGGGGGGAGACGGCTAGAGTACCGTTTCCATGGTAACGCAATATCCGATTTCAAAACGTTTTTCACAGGATGAATTTTGAGTTTATAAGCTTTCGAATGACACCTAATTTATGATATTTTACTAAAATATATGATACGGGGAAAAAAGGTGATCAAAAAAGAGCACCAGGCGTCCTGCCTAGGGGTTAATTGGTCCAGGCAATTAGTTAATAAAACATCGATAAAAATTAAAGGGGGGGTGAAACACTCAGTTTCAGTCAGTGTCATGTCAATCTTGAGTACCTATAGAGTAGCATTGCATCCTGCATATCTCCGAAAAATCTTTATTTTTTTAATAATTATATAAGAAAGATGCGCTGTTCCGAGTCTTTCCGAAAAAAGCCTAGCGGGTTGGGGCGTGTCGTGTGAGCGGAGCTAAATAATGACGAGTGCGCGTCGCTGCTATTGTGTCGAGTGCGTCGTAAAGCTGTGTCATCCCTAACAGCGGGAAAAACTTTATTCAAAATAAAAATATGGCTTTTAATCAGATACAGCCATACATCTATGATCCGGAATCAGACCCAGAGGCTGCAGTTGAACAGGAGCAGCAGCAAAAACGACTAGAGCAGGACGTCTCTATGTGGTACAAGTTATACACTAACTATAATATGCTTAGCGGCTTGTGTTATTTACATATTTATACTTGAATTATATCGTCGTATTTTTGTCTTTGAAGGTGTACATGTGGGAAGTGCAGTTGTGCACGTGTGTGTGTGTGTTTACGCGTGGTTTGTGTAGACAGTAAGCGGACTGGTTTTGCACGGCAGGCTAAGTTAGTGTTTACATAGAAAAACACGGAATAGTAGCGCATTTGAATGAAGAAGCGCGCTTATTTAGTTCAACATATTTCCCCACTCTTTGTGTATTGTTGTTTGGAGTGCTTTTACAATACACAAACATAAAGTTACACATATAGTGGCCAGCTAAACAAATGTACACGCACTACACATCGCATGCTCCATTGATCAATTAACTATACGTGATCATGTTTGGGCTACTTGATGAGCATAGGCAAAAACACAGACATTTGAAGCAGTCTCACTCACCGCCTGCGGTACTAACGTTGGGACCTTTATCGTTGGGACTGCTCCATCCTTCAGCATTAGGCGATCGGGAAAATCCGGCGTCGAGCTGGGCCTTGTTTATGAAACAGTCGGCACCGAAATGCAGCGAACAGATATAAACATTCGCGCAACTCAGTTGCTGATCCGGAAAAGCAAATTCCATCCACTGTTGCCTTACCGCGGGGTTTTTGGGGAATCTGTGCAGGACTGTCTTGGTCTGGCAACCAAAAACGCACTTTTTGATGTCATTGTTAATTGTGCACATCACCTGTGCAGCAGCCTACGAGCCAGCGCTTTGATGGGCATAGCCTGTTACTTTCGCTCTCTCCCTCGCTCTCTCTCACGCGCTTCCGGTAGAATTGTCCGTAAGGCCCATACAAGGAAATATCGCCCCCATTAACGTCAAAGGGGACGCATGATCTCAAAAAACTTGCCGAAACTTATGACTAACCGGAAGTAGTATTTTTGACAAAGAAATACTCCCATCAAACGTCCACCTTAACTTTTGAAACTTTGTCCATGTTTAGGATAAGATTCCAAGTCTTTAACAGTGTAAAAAGATCAGTATGCATGAAACAGCATTTCACCCCCCCTTTAAGAGACAATTTATACAAAACGAAATGAACTTTAAAGAAAGGCTTTCAACAAGACAAAACTCAATGAAGTGGTCCAAATCATTTCTTCTGACATATTGCGCATCTTATGATGTGTCCTGTTCACTTTTCATAGCTAATCAGCATAGATTAAATAAAATAAAAAAACATACTATTTAAACATATGAAACTAAATGCATTTTAATGGCTACAACAAATACAAAAGGCTCCAGTGTAGAGAAATGTCCTGTCAGAGCAGGATTTGAGCGCGTGTCGTTTTATTGGTGAGCAGTTCATGAGTGGAGCTCCGCTTCGCTCACATGCTTGGGTAAGGTAGGCAGGTTTTTCACATTAATTTTTATTTCCTGTTGCTATTTAGGCACTTTTATTGTATATGATAGTGTAAACAGCTCAACAGACCTTTTATTTTATCTAGTCCATTGCATTACGAATGTCAAAACTGTGATGTGCAGTTCAAACGAGTCTTCTCACAGATACGCTTGTTGTGCTTTCGTGTTTTATAGACTCGATATCGTTTCTTATTCAAATGTGCTGAAAGCAAAGTCTCTTCATTTTTAATGAATGACACGCGGATAGTGGCAAATTAGGGGAAGTCTCTGTGTGCGCACAGCTCTTGGTAGCGGTTATAGGCTAAATATTATCATCAATGGCATCCCAGCAAACATTGGTCTGATGGCAACGTTGTGTCTCTGGCCAAAAATAGCTAAATTTCCAAAAAATGCATTCAGATACGCTCAACGTACATCCAGTCAACTTTCATTTTGGAACTATTTTCCAACCACGACAGGACATTAGGGGTGTAACAATACACTCGTGTCACGATTCGATATTAATCACGATACAATATTTATCCCGATATTTTAAGCCGACATAAAGAAGAGGGTTGTTTTTAAAAAAAAAAATTCAGCGATAAAAACGATACAGATCGTCACATTTTTATATCGCGATATATCGTTTCCATCTGTTGTTTCTGGTTTTATTTGTAAGTTCAGTCTCATGCTGTGTGTGTTTTCCTCAGAGAACGTCAACCTTTATAATGAAACGAGAGTGCCACCTCAACTCTTCCACACTCTTTATGAAGTGGGAAAGAAACTGGAATATAATGGCCGTGTCCATGAAGGAATCAGAAAATCGGACGGCCAAAAGGTATGTTACTCTTTCTCCATAAACCTTTGACCTCTGAGTTCTGCCATAAACATCAATGTTTACAAGTGTAAAAACCTGCAAAACATTTTTTCTTTTTTAGGTGTTCATCAAATTTGTTGAGAGGCAGCAGCGCGGGGAACCATCGGAATCGGTAAGTTGACACGACTTTATTCTTCATGAATTATTGATCAACTTTGCAACATTGACACTGTTATTGACCTGAATTGAATCACATTGAACTGAATTGAATTCATTTCATAATTGACGAACTTTACAACATTGATACTGTTATTGACCTGAATTGAATCAAATTGAACAATTTTTATTACATTTGTTAAATTCTGTAGTCATAGCCTAGAAGCATCAGTGCATGTAAAGTTCACTGAAACGAGCTAACCTTTAGTTAATCTCTTCTCTTCTTTAGCCTGAGTTTTTCAGTGACGAGATTACTACAATGCTAACATTGCAAAAGCTTCCAACATGCGACCATGTCATACAGTTTTATGACTGGTTTGTCATGAAAGATGACGACGTGATTGTAATGGAATATCCTCATCCCTCTGTGACCTTGGCTGAATTCATCAAGAGTAAAAAAGGTCGCCTGACCGAAGACATGGCGAGACGCATCATGTGGCAGCTCGCCGATGGACTGCGCCACTGCTGGGATCGGGGGGTTTTCTTTCTCTCTGAGGGACAATTGCTCATCAACCCTGACACCCTCCAGCTGAAGATAAACTTTAGTTGCGAGGCTAAATGTCAAGGAGAAGGAGTTAAATTATCACACGCTCCATTCTTCTACTTCGTCATGAATGCGCTCATCAAAGCAATAAGACGCCCGTTTTGGAAAAAAACTGCGTCCAGAGGTGAGCTCAATAACATTGCTTGGAAAAACATATAATGCTTAAGTGTCAAACACTGATGATGAAATGTTATACACTCTAGAATAAAATCTGGGTTAAAAACAAACTAAGTTGGCTTGAAAACAGACAAACCCACCGGTTGGGTTAAATATTTGCTGAAAACAATCCAATTGCTGGGTTAAAAACAACCCAAGTTGGGTTGAAAATGGACAAACCCAGCAACTGGGCAGTTTTAACCCAGCAGTTGGGTAAGGACAAACATGGCTAATCCGCTCTCCTCTGATCACTTTCACAGAATGCGTCAGACTTCTCAAGCGACTTCGTCCCAAAGGAAAGCGGCCAGTTTACACCTTAGAGAACATTTCACATGATCCCTGGTTCGCGGGTATGAAGGAGAACGAAACCTGCAGAAAAAAGTGTGTGTTTTGTGTTTAATCAGAACGACCTCTTTTCGATGTGAAACAGGACCTTACTTTAATGCTCTGGTTGTTTGACAGGTAGATGTTTCCCTGTTCACCAGCTGTAGTTCGACTCAGGATCATCCGCTTTCCCCAACGATCTGCCTTCCGCCCCTCCAGACGAGCCTCAAGTTAGACGACCTCAACGCCATCCACAGCCAAAAGCTGCTCTTCTCAGCCTCTTCAGCTACGAGGTGAGAACTCTTCCTTTATTCCACTGATCAACAATTTAATGCAAAGAGATTCACCAACTGGCTTTCATTTGTGAATCACAGCATCAAGATGTGCACGCAAGACTCCGCCCACCGTCTACTGCTGACCAATCGGAGGCACTGCTGACCTCATTCGTCTACGTTGGCGGAGATAGGAAGAGTTGCCAAGCCACTGCATTATGATTTAATTCTGGTTCGCGGGTATGAAGGAGAACGAAACCTGCACCTGCAGTGTGAAAGCGCCTCCGGGAGCCGGATGGCAGTGCATTTTGGCACCCGGACTAAAAATTGTTCCTCTCTTCCCTCTCTCTTCTCTCTCGCTCCTCATGCTTCTGCCTCCGATCTCTCGCCTCGTCCGTTCTGACCCACAGGTGTTGCGGATGCCGTGGCTGGAGCGGTGTGGAGTTAAGTCTCGTGAGTACCCTTGACCTGCGGGGGGGTGTGGGGTGTTAGTCACGTTCCTGGGTGGGGGTGGGGGGAGGGCTCCGTCGCGGTATATGTTTCTGGGGGGAGGGGGGAGCGACGACAGTAAAGTTGGGGGTGTTGTGGAAGTTAGTGACGTTCATGGGGGGGTTTCGTCGCGGTATAATTTGGGAGGGGTTGTGGGAGTTGGGGGTTCCCCATTGGTGGTGGGCAGTGTTGTGGGTAGCTGGGGGTGGATAGGCGGTGGGTGGTGTTGTGGGTGGGCAGATTTGTGGGTAGGGATGGGTGGTGTTGTGGGTGGGGGTGGGCGGTGTATGATTGGAGTGGGCGGTGTTGTAGATGGGCGGTGTTGTAGATGGGAGCCGTATGATGGGAGTGGGCGGTGTTGTGGGGGGGCAGTGTTGTAGATGGGAGGTGTAGAAGGGCGCTGTTGTAGATGGGTAGTGTTGTGGGTGGTGGTGGGCGGTGTTGTGGATGGGGGTGGGCGGTGTTGTGGGGAACCCCCGACTTTCACAACACCTCCACCCCTTCACAGGCCGGAGGTGCTCATGGGGCGGCGCTCTACACCCCCCAGTCTCGGCGTTCGTTGCACTCGGGGGTTTGGACAGACGAGGAGAGGGAAAAGAGGTGGAAGCGGGAGGAGCAACAGAGACGGGAGAGGATAGAGAGGAAAATAAAAATTAAAAAATTTGTCCGTTCCCAAAATGTACTGACATCCGGCCATTTTAAATAAAATATTTATCCAATTATCCATGTTTTTTTATTTCAAATATCATTACACAACACATCTAACAGTCTCAAACAGAAAAAAAATTAAATACAGTAGTACACTCACCTAGAGGATTATTAGGGACACCTGTTCAATTTCTCATTAATACAATTATCTAATCAGCCAATCACATGTCAGTTGCTTCAGTGCATTTAGGGGTGTGGTCCTGGTCAAGACAATCTCCTGAACTCCAAACTGAATGTCAGAATGGGAAAGAAAGGGGATTTAAGCAATGTTGAGCGTGGCATGGTTGTTGGTGCCAGACGGGCCGGTCTGAGTATTTCACAATCTGCTCAGTTACTGGGATTTTCACACACAACCATTTCTAGGGTTTACAAAGAATGGTGTGAAAAGGGAAGAGCATCCAGTATGCAGCATAGAGCCCTGCACGGCCCTCAAATCTAGGCCCTAGCCCGGCCCTGGCCCGAGACGCTGAGGCTCTAGCCCGGCCCTGGCCCGAGACGCTGAGGCCCTAGCCCGGCCCTGGCCCGAGACGCTGAGGCCCTAGCCCGGCCCTGGCCCGAGACGCTGAGGCCCTAGCCCGGCCCTGGCCCGAGACGCTGATGCCCTAGCCCGGCCCTGGCGCGAGACGCTGAGGCCCTAGCCCGGCCCTGGCCCGAGACGCTGAGGCCCTAGCCCGAGACGCTGATGCCCTAGCCCGGCCCTGGCGCGAGACGCTGAGGCCCTAGCCCGGCCCTGGCCCGAGACGCTGATGCCCTAGCCCGGCCCTGGCCCGAGACGCTGAGGCCCTAGCCCGGCCCTGGCCCGAGACGCTGAGGCCCTAGCCCGGCCCATGTCCGACAGCTTATCAAAATTCTCGGCCTGAGTCCGACAAGGAGCCGTGTTTTTTTTTTTTTTTTTTTTAACATTGTTGCAGCCATTAAAATAGTTCTGTTTTGTTTTTATCACTGTGTGATATTTTCCCCCATCTAGCGGTGAAAAGGGTTTTGACCATCCAGTGAATATTAGTTTCTGTTCCTCTCAATTCTGATTTCGTTTCAACTCCTACAGTGGCCGATTTAGTCATGGCTTCAGTTCGACCTCTTCGGTGAGAGTTGCTTCAAGTGATGAGGTTACTTGTGAAAACTATTATAATTTGCAGTTATTTAATTTGCCAAATGAGCTATGATCAAATTAATTTATGTAAAATGAATAATAGTTTTACGTTTTTTTTTTTTTTTTTACCATTTCATTGCTAACATCAGCTATCAGGTTCCAGACGAATGCAAGCTAATCTTAGTAAAGTAACTTTTATCAGTGCTATCGTTATTCTGTATATTGTACGACATCACTAGCGTAAGGCAAACAAATTATAATGCAATTCAAATATTAATCTCATGTTATCCGTCATAGAACACGGATTTATGTTATAAGGTAAACAATACTTTTTCATCATTGACGCGAGGAAAACTATCCTAGACGTCGTTCTAGTGTTATGCACAGCACACCATGATATAATTAGCCAAGCAACAATAAAACTTCCAATATACACGAATAGGCTGAATTAATATTACCTGTCGAGGAGAAAGCAGGCAACGTCGGCGATCTTTTTAAAACCGTTGCTCCTCATGAGCTCTCCATCTTGGAAAGGCCACTCCAGTATTTATTTTGTCTTGTTGATTTGCCCGTTGCGTTGCCGTCTTAATTCTCTTTTCCGCTTCCTTGGCGACTCTGATACATATCCCGCAATGTTACTAGGTCCCCGACCCGGGTCGAATTCGGTAATCAATTCCGGGACGTGGTTGCTTTTACACAGAAGGCGACCCGGCAATGCTCCGGGAATATTGCGGGTCCGACGTGCAGTGTGAAAGGGGCTTAAGAGTGATCCTCCATCATCATATAGCAGCCTCAAGCAATCCCCCTCTTCACATGCGACACGGTGCCATCGAGTGTAAAAACGCGAAAAGCAAAGCTTGAATTTACGGGTATGTCCCTCTTTGGCTACTGTACTTTCAAGATGGAGGAGCAACATGGCGACCAGCATTCGAACCCCTCACCCGTATGTGTTTTCAATGGTATATTATAAACTTACGAGAATGCATTATTACTTGAAAGAAGTAAAAATACATTACTGAGCACATATATTTTTGAAAGAACTAAGTGATTTTAGCTAAGAATAAACTAAAAAAGTTACACAGTGTAGCTTTAATGTCAAAGTAGTTATATTTCGTTTCGTTTCTTAAGTTAATTTAGAAAAATGTTTAGAGCTTTTTTTGTTTGTTAAATTAAAGTTTTCATTTTTTTAAGTGACAAACAAAAGCGGCCAGCGGCCGACAGTAAATTAACCGCATATTTAATCGATTTAGTCTCTCAAATCAACTCTTGACTTGTCTTGCCTATAATAAAATCCATAGATATAAAACACTTCAAGCATCACAATGTTAGTTAATTTCGCCAACTATTACCACCAGTAGCCTAAAAGGCATTTCTGACGAGCTGAGGCAGGCTGATTCTGCTCGCGGCTCTCGCAAACGGAGCTAAACAATCTAAAAACAAATAATAAAAAAAGAACATGCAGGTTGTCTTATAGCCTACCTTACACCTACGCAAATGAATATAAATCCCATCTTCAATTCCCGGGCTATATGCTCATTTAACGGAGTTTACAGTAACGGAAGCAAAAGATTCAAGATGCATTTTATTCAGCAGCTTATTTCAAATTCAAAGACCACATAAGAGAGAGCGACCTAAGCGCACTGGTAAGATCATTTAGTCTCATTCCTTTTTATTGAAGATGATTGTGTTTTTGAGCATCTAAGACTTATTTTAAGTTTCATTTATGGCCATTTGTGTTGGCTTGCATTAGTCATTTGCGGCGATGCTGCAGCACCATCATATCTATCTGACTACAACATATAGCCCATAACACATTATGTTACCACTGTGCAGGCTGGTGGTGGTGGTGTAATGGTGTGGGGGATGTTTTCTTGGCACACTTTAGGCCCCTTAGTGCCAATGGGGCATCGTTTAAATGCCACGGCCTACCTGAGCATTGTTTCTGATCATGTCCATCCCTTTATGACCACCATGTGCCCATCCTCTGATGGCTACTTCCAGCAGGATAATGCACCATGTCACAAAGCTCGAATCATTTCAAATTGGTTTCTTGAACATGGCAATGAGTTGACTGTACTAAAATGGCCGCCACAGTCCCCAGATCTCAACCCAATAGAGCATCTTTGGGATGTGGTGGAACGGGAGCTTCGTGCCCTGGATGTGCATCCCACAAATCTCCATCAACTGCAAGATGCTCTCCTATCAATATGGGCCGACATTTCTGAAGAATGCTTTCAGCAGCTTGTTGAATCAATGCCACGTAGAATTAAGGCAGTTCTGAAGGCGAAAGGGGGTCAAACACAGGATTACTGTGTGCTCCTAATAATCCTTTAGGGGAGTGTATTACATAATGAGTGTCATCAAGGGTCCGTTCTTCGTATATCGGGATGATCGGACAGATCCCAGATCTTCTAATCCTGATAACTGATCTCTGGCTAATTTGGTTCTTCAAACGAATTTGTGGTTGGTTTAAAATATCTGGATTAAGTTATCACTGCATGTTCCTGTGTTCCCCGAAGAGGGCCATTCAATTTGATCCGTGACAGCATTAATAAATGTTTCTTTAGGGTCAAGATCAAGTTCTCTGTATCAAATCATCCCATAATATCCGTCATCACTCACATTAATGCACGGCTCAGAGTAACTGTACAGCATGTGTGTAAGACTCCAATACAACTATAAAGTAATTATTCCATCAGAAATAAATATCTCAATCAAGTGGCTGTGTCTATAGCATTGTACACAACATTATAATATTATTTTCAATGTTATATTATATTATATTATTATTTAAAATGATTATTGCCCATTGATTCAGTAATGAAATCTTGTAATAACGTAGCAATGGCTGGGACAGTTTTTAAGCATCACCTCAAGATGCGATCTAATCCTGTTTACATGAAATGAGCAGGTTTAAGCTTACGGATCTGTTACTGACAACAAGTCCAGGATAAGTGTCGAAGAACATAAATCAACACCACACACACATTCTGAGCTTTAGCATTGAGCCGTGGTCAAATGAAGATAACATCAGCTAAATCGTTCAAAAAGAAGTATACTCTAGTAACAGTCCACTGGCAGAAATGCTTTTGGAAATGCATGGCAGAAAAACTTTTTGCGCCAAAGACAGAACAATTGTGATGTCGAGACTAGGGCTGGGTATCGATTCAGATTTTACGCTTCGATTTCGATTCACAAGCTCGTAGATTTATTACAAATACTATAGCTATTTAGAAAACATCAACAGTGAACGTAAGTTTACAAGTGGGTAATTAAAAAGAAATGAAGAGCCACAAACCTGTATATTAAACTCTTTTTTAATGTACCCAGGTGTATCTAAAACAGAACCCCTTCTCTATATTTAAAATGCATACAATTATGGCGTTTGGAAGGCAAGGCAAGATTATTTGTCTAGCAAATTTCATACCCAATGGCAATTCAAAATAGTGATAACATGCATAATAAATAATATCCATTTGAGCTTAAGAATTTGTTCAGTTGATTGAAAACAACTTTTTCAATGATCTTGCCTATGAAGGGGAGATTTGAGATTGGTCTGTAGATGCTCAATATGGAGGTATCCAGATTTCTCTTTTTCAGGAGAGGCTTAACTATTGCAGTTTTAAGAGAGATTGGAAAAGTCACATAAGCCCCTTTCACACTGCACGTCGGACCCGCAATATTCCCGGAACATTGCCGGGTCGCCTTCTGTGTGAAAGCAGCCACGTCCCGGGATTGATTAACGAATTCGACCCGGGTCGGGGACCTAGTAATATTGCGGGATTCGACCCGGGACGAGCGCTGTGTGAACAAAAGCCGAAACTAATGCCGCAACGTGTACGTAGTTATCGTGCGACTCCTAGAGCTTGTTTCTTCAATAACACAACCCTGCAGTGCCAGAAGAGCTCGTCGGTGTTTTAAACGCAGAGAGTGTTCGTATACAAAAGAAACTAAAATTAAACAAGCAGAAATGAGCGCAAACTGGACACAAGTCGAGACCACGGAGCTCCTTACTATCCGCGCTGAAGCGGAGATCGCTCGCCGTTATACTTCACATCCGGATGTCACGTGTCAACTCGACCCGGGACCGTTACGGGTTGTGTGTGAAAGCGCACATATTACGGTATTTCGCTGGCAGTGTGAATGGACCAAATCTAGCGGCCCGGGAACAAATGCCGGGTCGCATTATCCGTGTATTTGCCGAAATCGCAGTGTGAAAGGGGCTATAGAGAAGTGAGGAGTTTACCACTTCTAGGAGATTTGCTTCTAAACAGTTAAACACACTTTTGAAAAAGTGGAAGTGGGGAGTGTGTCAAGGGCATAGGTTGATGTTTTAAGGTGCTGTAATGTTTCTTCTAACATTTTACCATCAATTGCTTCGAAATCAGACACAGTAACTTTCTGAGGTTTTGGTCTGATCTTTCTGAACCCAGAGCAACTCAAGGATGTGCTGATCGCCTTTCTGATATTATTGATTTTCTCTGAGAAGAAGGAAGCAAACTCACTGCATTTGCTGTTTGAGAGCATTTCTCTGGGAATGTGACTCAGGGGAGGCGGGGGGGGGGGGGTTGTTAGTCTCCCTACAATAGCAAAAAGAGTGCGCGTGTTGTTTACGTTTCTGTTTATAATATTTGAGAAGGTCTGTCTAACTTTGCCTAGTTCCACATTGAAAGCATGAAGGCTGTCTTTATCGATGTTATAATGGACTGCAAGTACATGTGTTCAGATTTCCTGCATATCTGGGGGCTCAAGGCGATCAAGTGTGATAGTCTGGTTCCAGCATAAACCAGCTCCTCCATTTTCTTTGAGAAGCTCAGAAGCAGGGATGCTAGAGAGAGGAATAACATGTCTAAAGTCTAACTGTGGCACTTATATTTTTACATTGTGAAAACACAGCTGCTCCGGATCGAATTGGTTCCCTGAAGTGTGTGTTAGTCTCGTCGGATGCGGTGCTACGGTCTGGAAAATAAGTGCGGATCTGGCACCTGTACAAGATTAGCAAATTCCCCTTCAGACTGGGTGCTCCAAAAAACAACCCCCAATTCGCATACTATCCATCCTAAATAGTATTCGAAAATCGAATTAGTATGTCCTAAATCGTAGTATTTTGAAAAGAGTATTCCAAAGATACCCGGATGGTTTACTATTTCTGGTCCGAATTCGAAGTATGGATCGATGGGCACTCTAACGGCTGATATTACCCACAACCCACTGCGAGTTGGATGAGGATTCAATAAAAACTACAAACGCGGATAAAAAGTGTTAAAATCTACAAACATGAAGGATGTGCGAGTTCAACGGTTAAGTAGAGAAGTTTAGATAAAGGGTTTGAGTGATCAACTATCAATATTTAACCTGACAAAAATATATTTATTCAGTGTTGTCCACATTATATTTCACCTGCAGCAGCACTGAGGACTTTTGTAATGACACATTTGGCCATTTAACTTTTAAGCGGCTACATTTTTCTCCGATACGGTAGGAGATTAAACTGAATGTGGAGGATTTGAACTGTGACGAAACTGGCGATGATTGACAGAGCAGATAAACGGTGACGGGATGCTCGTAACTAAGCGACAGAGTCCGTTAAAGATGGCGAAGTAGTCCCGAAGCTTGCATACTTTTCTGCTACACACTCAAAAGTATATACTTTTTCTTCACAAAAAGAGTACATACTTTTAGGACTTAGTATAAGTAGGCGAATTGGGACGCAGCACACCTTTTCGGTCTTATGAAGAAAATGAAAAGCTTGTCTTCACTGGATGAGGAAGTGTCCGTGTTTGCTCAGCTGTCGCCATGAATGTTTAGGAATGTTGGAGCTCTGAAACGTCGCAAAATTTGCGCCGCGGCTGATGTTAATGCAAACTATAAGATTTTAATGCAAACTAGTCGCTTATTCAGCTTCGCCTTTCCGTTATGCGTCTGGTGTGAAAGGGCCTTTACACACAAAAACTAGGGGCAAGATATGCGCTTATTGGCGCTTATTTTATCATTTATCTTTTTGCATAGAATGAGTAAAGCTGGTTGTTTTTAGGATGACATGTTTTTTTTTAAAGTCGAGAGGCTTATTTTTTTAGGCAGCTCTACCTCAGTGGTCTACCTGTGCTTGTCAATGTCAATATAATCAAGATGGACAATCAAATCAAAGAAGGCGGGTCTTACTGTCATAGTGTCACAACCTATTTTTTTACAGTCTATGGTTACTAGAATTTGTGGAAAGATTAAATTCTCTGAAAACGTGAGCCTGTAGAAAGTGTTACAGTCCCCAAATTTAAAACCTCTTGTAAACTTGTCTTGTACCATATTTAAGACTCTTTATGCCCTTAAATTTGACCTGCCGGAGACTCTGAGCAATGGGGTAAGTATAGACCACTACAAACGGCTGTGCCCTCGTATGGTGCACTACGTAAGGTTATACGGATTTAGTCTTGAGGGCGTGTCTGTGAGGAGCAGGACTGCAGGTGCAGCGTCAGCGCCCCCTGGATGTGGAGCTGCAGCAGCCGCACAAACTCCTCCGGCATTTTGTGCATTCGGGGGTGTAGGCCAATCAGGTCGTAATAATGGTATGGAACCGGCCGCCCCTGCAGGTCGCTGCCAAACGGCCAGAATCCGTAAACGTGCACGTGCTCACACAGTTCAAGTGCAGTGCTGATTAAAAGAAAACCCGTGGAGAGGCGGACCTCCCGCAGGCCACGCCCCTTCCAGAACCGGTCCAGTGTCCGCAGGTAATAGGGGCTGAAGAACAACACCGGCTGCTGAGGTCTGATTGGCTGCAGGACTTTGAGCAATTGGACTGACACTGGTGTGCAGAATGTGTAGGCAAAGGCGGGAATAATGAGGGAGGCGTTTCCGTACACACTGACCCGCTCCACCAACGGATCCGGATTCTTCTTCAGGTCTTTGTATCTACACACACACACACACACACACACACACACACACACACACACACACACACACACCATTTACAGATAATACAGGCAATTTACCACAGGAAATATATTGTTTTTCTAAACCGTAATAGCGCCATCTATGGTCTGATCTCAACAAAAGTTTGCATGCTTGTTTAGAATTATATGTTGCATGTTCTCTCCTATTTTCATGAAGCTTCAAATTTTTGTATAGGAATGATAGGCTTTTGGGTGGACTTGGCCACACCTTTGTTCTAAATGACCCAGTTATAGCTTTCCAAAGGCCAGTTTTTTTTGTTGACCTTGACAGTCCTGAGAATTGTGCCCCAGAGGTTTTATTGAGGTTGAGCCACAAACCTAGGACTAAGTTGCAAAAGTTATTTTTTGAAATAGTCTCAATATTTAAGTAACAGTTTGATTGACAGCGTCGGTTGCTTAAAACGAGGAGTTCTACCATAAGCTATGAATGTCCTAGGCATGTGACTTAAATCGTGTGGTATACACTGGTGCGCAGTCGTGTTGGGACAGGAAGGGGCGTTCCCAACTGTTCCCACAAAGCTGGGAGTATGAAATTGTCCAAAATGGCTTGGTATGGTGAAGCATTAAGAGTTTCTTTCACTGGAACTAAGAGGCCAAGCCCAACCCCTGAAAAACAACCCGACTTCATAATACCTAACTCCACCTAACGTTACACTTGTCACAATGCAGTCAGGCAAGTCCCGTTCTCCTGGCCACCGGCAAACTCAGACTCGTCCATGGGATTGTCGGACTGAAGCGTGATTGGTCGCTCAGAGAACACGTCTCACTGCTCTAGAGTCCAGTGGCGGCTGCTTTACTCCACTGCATCCCACGCTTTGCATTGCTTGGATGAGCTGCTCGGCCATGGAAACCCATTCCATGAAGCTCTCTACACTGTCCTTGAGCTCATCTAAAGGCCACAGAAGTTTGGAGGTCTGTAGCTATTGACCGTGTGGAAAGTTGGTGACTGCGCACTGTGACCCTCAGCATGCGCTGACCCCGCTCTGAGATTTTTACGTGGCCTAACACTTCGTGGCTAAATTGCTGTTGTTCCCAATCGATTCATCTTTGTTATAATCCCACTAACAGTTGAGCGTGGAATATTTAGTAGTGAGGAAATGTCAGGAATGGACTCATTGCACAGGTGGCAACCTATCACGGTACCACGCTTGAGTTCACTGAGCTCCTGAGAGCGACCCATTCTTTCACAAATGAAGGTGCGCCGAGTTTAGTGAAAAGATCTCATTCTGCTTACAAATTTTAGCCATTTTAGCAGAAGTGGCTCCTCCTACTTCGTAAATTGTCGCCCTTAAAGACTGTGAATTAAAATGTTTTTTATATATATATATATATATATATATATATATATATATATATATATATATATATATATATATATATATATATATATATATAATTATTGACAATCAGACTCCAGAGAATCTTGCTGCACTGGTTCAGTTCCGATCGGGCAAAAAATCTGGGAAAAGTTGGCAAAAGTGTCTTTTGGGTGGGCCCTTTGACATTGTGAGTACTACCAGTCTCTATGATTTACGGTTTGGTCTGCCCGATCATTTTAAGGGCAGAATGCTGAGCCTTGGAAAATGTAACCAATTACAATAAAGTTTCAGCGCTATAAACACGCTTCAATTATCTCACTGAGAGAAGTGTGTGTGGATACTGACTCTCTCTGAATCTGAGTGGGGTTGATGGTTATCAGATCCGTCTTCAGTCCAACATCCCTGTCATTAACCGCTGCCAAATTAAACCTGAAAGAGAGAGCAAAATCTTTTATTTGAAAACTGTCGTCCAAAATCAATTAATGTTGGTGTCTGCATGTCAATGTCTAGTTCAGCATTCACAAATGAATTTGCTTTTAAGAATTTGTTTTTCAATGAATGTATTCATGACCCACTGCATAACAACAGCAAATATAGCCTAAATATAACAAACTGTAAAGTAATTAACCATTTGAAAAGTAACTGCAGCTGTTTTGGCGTTTCAAATCTGCTGTAAAAACACAAGTGACACGCATCAGTTGAATTGAGAATGGAGAAAATCCACAAGATCATCTACAATGAAACTGAACTGATAAACTAAAAACCCGATTCCAAAAAAAGTTGGGTCACTGTACAAATTGTGAATAAAAACAGAATGCAATGATGTGGAAGTTTCACATTTCAGTATTTTATTCAGAATACAGCATAGATGAAATATCACATTTTTAAACTGAGGAAATGTATAATTTGAGGGGAAAATAAGTTGATTTTAAATTTCATGGCATCAACACATCTCAAAAAAGTTGTGCCAAGGCCATGTTTCCCCCTGTGTGTCATCCCCTCTTCTTTTTATATCAGTCTGCAAACGTCTGGGCACTGAGGAGACGAGCTGCTCAAGTTTAGGAATAGGAATGTTGTCCCATTCTTGTCTAATACAGGCTTCTAGTTGCTCAACTGTCTCAGGTCTTCTTTGTCGCATCTTCCTCTTTATGATGCTCTAAATGTTTTCTAATGGTGAAAGATCTGGACTGCAGGCTGGCCATTTCAGTGCCGGATCCTTCTTCTGCTTCTTCTTCATGATGCTGTAATTGATGCAGTATGTGGTCTGGCATTGTCATGTTGGAAAATACAAGGTCTTCCCCGTCCAAGAGACGCCGTCTGGATGGAGCAGATGTTGTTCTAGAACTTGGATAGACCTTTCAGCATTGATGGCCTTTCCAGATGTGTAAGCTGCCCGTGCCACACACACTCATGAACCCCAGACCATCAGAGATCAGCTTCTGAACTGAGTGCTGAGAACAACTTGGGTTGTCCTTGTCTTCTTTAGTCCGGATAAAATGGCCCAGTTTTCAAATTTTGATTCTTCTGACCACAGAACAGTTTTCCACTTTGCCACAGTCCATTTTAAATGAACCTTCTGGATCATGTTTAGATATGGCTTCTTCTTTGACCTGTAGAGTTATAGCCCGGCGACGGCGAATGGCACGGTGGATTGTGTTCACCAATGTTTTCTGGAAGTATTCCTGAGCCCATTACAGTAGCATTCCTGTATGTGCTGCAGTGCCGTCTAAGGGCTGAAGATCACGGGCATCATCCAGTATGGTTTTGACCCTTGACCCTTGTTCCAGATTCTCTAAATCTTTGGATGATATTATGCGCTGTAGATGATGATAACTTCAAACTCTTTGCAATGTTTCTCTGGGAAACTCCTTTCTGATATTCCTCCGCTATTGTCCGCCGCAGCATTGGGGGAATTGGTGATCCTCTGCCCATCTTGTCTTCTGAGAGACACTGCCTCTCTGAGAGGCTCTTTTTATACCCAATCAGGTTGTCAATTGACATAAAAAGTTAACAATTGGTCCTCCAGCTGTTCCTTATGAGTACATTTAACTTTTCCGGCCTCTTATTGCTACTGGTCCCAACTTTTTTGGAAAGTATAGCTCTCATGAAATCCAAAGTGAGCCAATATTTGGCATGAAATTTCAAAATGTCTCACTGTCAACATCTGATATGTTATCTATATTCTGTTGTGAATATAATATAAGTTTATGAGATTTGCAAATTATTGGATTCCTTTTTTTTTCAAAATGTGTACAGTGTCCCAGATTTGTACAGATCTGTGGGATTTTTCCACCTGTGTTCTGGTCCATATACAGTCTTGTTCAAAATAATAGCAGTACAATGTGACTAACCAGAATAATCAAGGTTTTTAGTATATTTTTTATTGCTACGTGGCAAACAAGTTACCAGTAGGTTCAGTAGATTGTCAGAAAACAAACAAGACCCAGCATTCATGATATGCACGCTCTTAAGGCTGTGCAATTGGGCAATTAGTTGAAAGGGGTGTGTTCAAAAAAATAGCAGTGTCTACCTTTGACTGTACAAACTCAAAACTATTTTGTACAAACATTTTTTTTTTCTGGGATTTAGCAATCCTGTGAATCACTAAACTAATATTTAGTTGTATGACCACAGTTTTTTAAAACTGCTTGACATCTGTGTGGCATGGAGTCAACCAACTTGTGGCACCTCTCAGCTGTTATTCCACTCCATGATTCTTTAACAACATTCCACAATTCATTCACATTTCTTGGTTTTGCTTCAGAAACAGCATTTTTGATATCACCCCACAAGTTCTCAATTGGATTAAGGTCTGGAGATTGGGCTGGCCACTCCATAACATTAATTTTGTTGGTTTGGAACCAAGACTTTGCCCGTTTACTAGTGTGTTTTGGGTCATTGTCTTGTTGAAACAACCGTTTCAGCATAGGGCAACATGACCTCTTCAAGTATTTTAACATATGCAAACTGATCCATGATCCCTGGTATGCGATAAATAGGCCCAACACCATAGTAGGAGAAACATGCCCATATCATGATGCTTGCACCTCCATGCTTCACTGTCTTCACTGTGTACTGTGGCTTGAATTCAGAGTTTGGGGGTCGTCTCACAAACTGCCTGTGGCCCTTGGACCCAAAAAGAACAATTTTACTCTCATCAGTCCACAAAATGTTCCTCCATTTCTCTTTAGGCCAGTTGATGTGTTCTTTGGCAAATTGTAACCTCTTCTGCACATGCCTTTTTTTTAACAGAGGGACTTTGCGGGGGATTCTTGAAAATAGATTAGCTTCACACAGACGTCTTCTAACTGTCACAGTACTTACAGGTAACTCCAGACTGTCTTTGATCATCCTGGAGGTGATCATTGGCTGAGCCTTTGCCATTCTGGTTATTCTTCTATCCATTTTGATGGTTGTCTTCCGTTTTCTTCCACGTCTCTCTGGTTTTGCTCTCCATTTTAAGGCATTGGAGATCATTTTAGCTGAACAGCCTATCATTTTTTGCACCTCTTTATAGGTTTTCCCCTCTCTAATCAACTTTTTAATCAAAGTACGCTGTTCTTCTGAACAATGTCTTGAACGACCCATTTTCCTCAGCTTTCAAATGCATGTTCAACAAGTGTTGGCTTCATCCTTAAATAGGGGCCACCTGATTCACACCTGTTTCTTCACAAAATTGATGACCTCAGTGATTGAATGCCACACTGCTATTTTTTTTTGAACACACCCCTTTCAACTAATTCAACTAATTGCCCAATTGCACAGCCTTAAGAGCGTGCATATCATGAATGCTGGGTCTCATTTGTTTTCTGACAATCTACTGAACCTACTGGTAACTTGTTTGCCATGTAGCAATAAAAAATATACTAAAAACCTTGATTATTCTGGTTAGTCACATTGTACTGCTATTATTTTGAACAAGACTGTAAATGGTTGAGTACATTATTTTGGTCAGTGAGTGAGCAAGGAATGATGGGATGTGTTTACCGTATGACGAAGTCTGCGCTGTCAATCTCATTCCCACAGCTGCTGTTTTTCAGAATCCCACCGCTGCCGACCACAGCACACCGACCCAGATGACGACCGGACCAGGGGAAGTCCTGCGCGCGCACACACACACACACACTATATATTAGTGAGGACATTGCATAGTTCTCGTGAAGCATGAGTGAAATCAATCCAATGGCGTGACGGGATTTCATAGGCGGGTGAAGTCAAGACGAAGAAACTATAAAGCATTCCCAAACAAAGTATTGTTGGATAGGTTACATAAGTGGATTGGTCTCTCTGGTATGGCTTTACAGTGGTTTGAATCATATCTGTCAGAACGCACTCAGTTTGTTTATTCTGGTAAAAACAGATCTCAGACTGTTCCTTTGCGGCAGGACGTCCCTCAGGGGTCGGTGCTGGGTCCTACTCTCTTTAGCATTTATATGTTGCCTCTTGGGCAGATTATTCAAAAGTATGGACTGGGGTATCATTGTTATGCAGATGATACCCAGATTTACATTAGTACTCAACCTGATGTTACATCAACACTTTCGATTTTATCTGATTGTTTACTGGAAATACAGGCCTGGATGAAACAGAACTTCCTACAGTTAAACTGTTCAAAAACTGAAGTTCTCTTGATTGGCACCTCAACTGCTGTAAATAGATGTAATAATTTTAAACTTACAGTAGACGAGTGCCAGATTCTCCCTTCTGCGCAGGTGCGTAATTTGGGTGTGATTTTTGATGCACAGCTGACTTTTAACACTCATTTTAAAAATGTTACTAAAGTAGCTTTTTATCATCTTCGGAATATTGCACGTCTAAGACCATTTCTCTCTATGCCTGATGCAGAAAGGCTTATTCATGCCTTTATAACATCTAGGCTTGATTATTGTAATTCTCTTTTTGTAGGGCTACCTGCAAACATTATTAAGAGGCTGCAATATGTGCAAAATTCAGCTGCTCGTGTTTTAACGCACACACCATCACGCAGTAATATCACTCCTGTGCTTTCTCAATTACACTGGCTTCCGGTTCGGTCACGTATTGATTTTAAAGTTCTTACCTTAACTTATAAAGTTGTCCATGGGCTGGCCCCGGATTACATTTGTAATTTAGTTACAGTTTCCATGCCATCTAGGTCTCTCCGCTCTGCTGGTTCTCTCACTCTGTACCAACCTCGTTGTAAACTTAAAACTATGGGTGGGAGGTCTTTTTCTTGTATTGGTCCCAGGTTGCGGAATTCTCTGCCTTTTCCTATCAGGAATGCTCCATCTTTTGATTGTTTTAAGAGTTTACTCAAAACGTATATTTTTAGTGAAGCTTTTAAGTAATAATTTTACCATAATTACTAATTTTCTGTATCACTGTGATTGTTCATTATGGAGTAATGTTTATGTATTGTTGTAACGCTTTGAGTGTAAGAAAGGCGCAATACAAATAAAATTTATTATTATTATTATTATTATTATTATTAAAGTAGCATTAGCCTCTCTGTGAAATCGTGTCTTATTTGGGGTTGTCGTCTCTGATATATAGGAGTTTTAATCATGGCGATAAACATTTTAAATTGCCTGTTCCTCCCTACCCCTAGACATACTTCTTTCATGCCTGTGAGCGACTTGGGTATGAGGAGCTCAAGAAAGGCCTGGCCTGTTCTCTGCTGGATCCAGAGCCTTTTCTCAGGGTTTGGAATTATGCGTTGCAGCTTCATCGCCACCCGAACCTCCTCACCGAAAGACTGGGGGTCAGGGCGAGCTTTCATCCGTAGCCTTTTCGAGATCAGATAAGGACCATCATTATCTTTAAGAAGTCCTCGAATTCATCCAAAAATAAAAATGTGATGTTTAGCCCCAGTGCATCCAAGATGTAGGTGTGTTTGTTTCTTCAGTAGAACACAAATAAAGATTTTTAACTCCAACCGTTGCAGTCTGCCAGTTATAATGCATGTGAATGGGTAACAACTCATTCAACTCATGAGAGTAAAAGAAAACATGCTTAGACAACATGCACAAAGAGCCCTGTGGCTCAAGACGACACATTGAAGTCTTAAGACACGAAACGATCAGTTTGTGTGAGAAACCGAAAAGTATTTGTTTTTACCTCATATTCAGACGAATCTCATCTAGGCGTGATCATAGATATATATTAGATTCCTCGCGCAGATTGGCCGAATGAGGCATCTACATAATATATATCTATGATTGCGGCAGGTTTGACCTTACCAGACGGCAGTAATAGCGGATGGCAACACTAGATGAGATTCGTCTGATATGAGGGAAAATAAAAACAAATACTGTTGTGTTTCTCTCAGAAACCGATCGGTTTGTGTCTTAAAGGACAACTCCGGCAAATTTTTAAGTTTATCTTGATCGTTATATCTTTGTGAGGACAGTCTATAGAAAAAAAAACGAACCGGATTGGTGCTTGTAACGCGGAGTTATTACAGTTAATGCCCAGAGCCGCCCTCAGCTAAACGGCAGCTTCAGGGGCATAAACGTAACAGGTGTCTTTGTGCCTCTTAACAGACACAACATGCAATGAAAATGTCCAACATGAACAGGTCCCTCACATGACAACGAGATGCTTTTAGCCACTTAGCCATTGTTTAAATACACCTGTTTTAGACGGCTAGCTGTGTCTCGCGCTGAAGTCCCGTGAGAACGCAGCGGTAGCCGGAAAATAGGCAGTCCAGTTGGGAAGAGCGTCATGTGTGTGTAAAGCAAGATTATAAATTACTGCACATCTTTCCTCAAGCCGAGTGTGCCCAAATGGAAGGATAAATAAAGTGTACATTACCTCCACAGCGGCTGCACCCGTCTTTAACCACCGAATGGCATTATTCTTCCACCGGCCCGGCTGTGTTGTGTCTGTGTAAGTCAGTCAAGTGTTCGCTGCAAATGTATACAATTCGGAAAGGCACAAACGCGTACAATGTCTTCTTCACTCGTGAGCCCGATCGGATCTTCACTCTAGTGATGCCCGGCCATGAACGAATCATTCTTTTTAACTGTTTTTTTTTTTAAGCGGTTCTTTTTAGTGAACCGTGCGAACCAGTTCACCAAATCAGACTGAGTCCTTCTAAACTCAGTCAGGTTCACGTCTCACATGAGCGCTGACCACACACGTTACTTTAGTTACTCACTTTCTGACATGAGTGACAGTCCCTCCGAATATAAATAAACTAATGTCTTGAATTATATGTTGTAACTCCAACCGTTCACTGAACTGAGTCATGTTTTGCTGAGAGATCTGATGAACTCACGAGCCACTGATACTGAGCATGAGCGAGTAACTGAACGAGCAGCGGTCCTCCTCATCGGATCAGCAGGACAGACTCGAAAACTATTTCTCTCGGACACGTTCAATACTGAGGACCGACGAGGACCCACTCACATGCATTATGACTGGCAGACTGCAACAGTTGAAGTTAAAAAAAGACACCTACATCTTGGATGCCCTGGGGGTCAGCAGATAAACATCACATTTTCATTTTTGGGTGAACTATCCCTTTAATGTCTCCTCAGGCGACCGTTCTGCCAACCATGTCCCCTTGTGTGTGTTTTAAGGGCGCAGTGAGCCCATATGAGGGAAAACTTTTTTTAAAAGTTGCCGCGTTCCGTATTGCGCAGCTTCCTTCCCTTCACAGCTGAAAGTATTGGTTCCCCTAAACCCCAAACGTAACGCCAGATTTAGCACAATCTCTGATTATTGTAAAATGCAGTCTCTACTCTTGCTAAATTGCAGGACGTGATTGTTAATGATAATAAATAATAATAATAATAATAATGTCTTCGATTTATATAGCGCTTTTCAAGGCACTCAAAGCGCTTTACATTGAAGGGGGGAATCTCCTCAACCACCACCAATGTGCAGCACCACCTGATGATGCGACGGCAGCCATATTGCGCCAGAACGCTCACCACACACCAGCTGATTGGTGGAGAGGAGACCGAGTGATGAAGCCAATCAGGAGAGGGGGATGATTAGGAGGCCATGATGGACAGAAACCAATGGGCAAATTTGGCCATGATGCCGGGGTTACACCCCTACTCTTTTTCCGAAAGACATCCTGGGATTTTTAATGACCACAGAGAGTCAGGACCTCGGTTTAACGTCTCATCCGAAAGACGGATAAATATAAATAGATAGAACTATTTAAAGCACTAGTGTTTTCAAAAGTACCAACCGCGATACCAAATCGGTACTGAAATGTTAAAAATGTGACGCTTTGAGTGCTGTTGAGCGGAATCGTAAACACCTCTGACTGGCCATTGTGCTCACGCGCTCATCGGATGTGCCTGTGATTGGCTACAATGATCAACGCACGGCAGCGGTTTGAAACAACACGGAAGTGTTTGAGAAGTGTTTTGAAAGCGGGAGCGGGAGCGTTTGAAAGCACAAGCAGGCGTCGACCAGCGGACCGGTAGGCTGATAGACACCTGCATTCAAACGCTCTGAGTGTATCTGTGCAAGCGCTCCGTGAAAAACGTCATTGATGTATTTTTACAACATGTTTGTGAAGCGCTGATCAAAGTAGCCAATCATAGACCTATTTGATGAGCGCGTGAGCACAATGGCCAGTCAGAGGTGTTTACGATTACACTCAACAGCGCTCAAGCGTCATATTTTTAACATTTCAGTACCGAATTGGTATCGTGGTCGGTACTTTTGACAACACTATAAAGCACAATAATCCACGCAAGAGTTTCCAACTTCAAGGCAGTTTATGCTTGTGCGCTTTGAAACCGACTGCAACTCACACATAATGGTACTTTAGGCTTCATGTGCGCGCCTATTCCATCAAATACACACAACAAACAGCCCATGTCAAACTGACCGCTTGGAGAGTATCCACTTAAACACAGTTTATGTATCCCGTCTTTCGGATGAGACGTTAAACTGAGGTCCCGACTCTCTGTGGTCGTTAAAAAATTTTTCGGAAAAAGAGTAGGGGTGTAACCCCGGCATCCTGGCCAAACTTGCCCACTGGCCCCTGTCCATCATGGCCTCCTAATCATCCCCATATCCTGATTGGCTTCATCACTCGGTCTCCTCTCCACCAATCAGCTGGTGTGTGGTGGGCGTTCTGGCGCAATATGGCTGCCGTCGCATCATCAGGTGGATGCTGCACATTGGTGGTGGTTGAGGAGATTCCCCCCTTCTATGTAAAACGCTTTGAGTGCCTTGAAAAGCGCTATATAAATTGAACGCATTATTATTATTATTATTAATGGGCATGAATAGTTGGGATAAAATATGAATATTTTTAGATCTGCATTTGGTCTTAAAGGGGTAGTGTCTAATAAACCCTGAAGATTATGTCTTTGATGTGAATCAAACAACAAAAGGTGAAGAGAAAGATACTCGCAGGATACTCTGTTATTTAAAATTGATTACTTTATTAGATGTCTTTTGTAGGCCATTACTCAAACAGTAATGTTAGACCTTCCTGAAATTATAGGAACACTCCACTTTTTTGGAAAATATGCTTATTTTCCAAGTCCCTTAAAGGTAAACAGTTGAGTTTTACCGTTTTTGAACCCATTTAGCCGATCTCTGTATCTGGTGGTAGCACTTTTAGCATAGCTTAGCCTACATCATTAAAGGGTTACTTCAGCGATTAGCATATGGCTTTGTATCAGTAGAAACCCTGGAGTATATTCAAATCATCGTGCTCCCCCTCATATCCCCCTGAGACAAGAGATTTATGCATTTTATTTCTGGAAAAATTCCTCTCGTGACGCAAATTGACGATACTTGTGTCATCTTTGGAACGTTTGCCCAGAGGCTAAAGACTACAGCCAGCAGAGGGAGCCATTTCCGCATGTTTTGAACTCGCGCGTCGGTGATGGAGATCACACTCACAGCACAGCTCAGCTACAGGCACTCATTTAAACGCATGCTGAGCAATGTAAGTGTTCTAACTTCTCAAATTAATTTCTATGAAAGTTAAGCTTCCAAAGGCATGAACTGAACTCGCGTTGTGAATGTATGCCGTGAGTGTGATCGCGATTACCTCAGCTCTCATCACGAGAGCTCATCAGCTCATTTATGACGTTAAATGTAATCTGACTCCTGCAGTTAGTGCTGTGAGACTCACGCGGCGACTCGATCGTTATATTGAACACACACGTTCAGTATTTAATTGTACTTTCTGAACTCAGTCACAGTAATCCAGTAGCGGTGACTTTGGGAATGGCCTCACAGGGCAGTGAAGCATTCTGGGAATTGTAGTCTTTCATCCCCATGAGACAAGAATACATTTTCTGTCTTTTCTCAGTCTAGAAGGCACCAAATTCAAAAATAATTTCACATTTCTACTACATTAATGACCCAGTTTAAATACAGATTCATCTTCCCAGCGCTGAAGTACTCCTTTAAATCAGATTAGACCATTAGCATTGCACTCAAAAATTCCCAAAGTTTAAAAATTTTGTGTGATGGGTAGCATTCAGGTTGAAGTCCCCACCAGGCTAGAAAAACATGTACACATAACTCATACACACCTCGGGCAGCATACTGTGAAGTTCTGCTTTCACTTTGTATGTTTTTGTTGTGCTCGTTTCATATTGGATGGACTGATTGATGGCTGTGTTGCGTTTGGTGAGCATTAATGATCCTGTGGCGTTACAATAATACTGCAGCCTGAGTCTGTCATAAACACACACACACACACAGAATTTCAAATTAAAAGCTTACGAGAACTCATTTTACAAGAGCATTCATTTTTCTGTTTACATAACTAGGAGAATGATGACATTAACTACTGTGTGATTACTCTCTGAACTTTATATACTCCTCCCATCAGACACTTCAGTGACGTATATAAGCGGTGCTCTGTCAAGCCCTCGTCGTCAGTGAGGAACCTGGGTGTGCTCTTTGATACCAATCTTTCATTCGAAAGCCACGTTTCTAGCATCTGTAAAACCGCATTCTATCAATATATCTAAATTACGGCACATGCTTTTAATGCCAAATGCTGAACAGTTAGTCGATGCGTTCATGAGCTCAAGGCTAGATTATTGTAATGCTCTACTGGGTGGTAGTCTATGATAGATAGATAGATAGATAGATAGATAGATAGATAGATAGATAGATAGATAGATAGATAGATAGATAGATAGATAGATAGATAGATAGATAGATAGACAGACAGACAGACAGACAGACAGACAGACAGAGATACGGACGGACGGACAGACAGAGATACGGACAGAGATACGGACGGACGGACAGACAGACCGACAGATAGATAGACAGACACAGACGGACGGAACGACGGACGGACAGACAGACAGACACGGACGGACGGACTGACAGACAGACAGACAGACACAGACGGACGGACGGACGGACGGACAGACACGGACGGACGGACGGACAGACAGACAGACAGATAGATAGACACGGACGGACGGATGGACGGACGGACGGACAGATAGATAGATAGATAGACACGGACGGACGGACAGATAGATAGATAGACACGGACGGACGGACGGACAGATAGATAGATAGACACGGACGGATGGACGGACGGACGGACAGATAGATAGACACGGACGGACGGACGGACGGACAGATAGACAGACAGGGACGGACGGACGGACAGATAGATAGACACGGACGGACAGACGGACGGACAGATAGATAGATAGACACGGACGGACGGACGGACGGACAGACAGATAGATAGACACGGACAGACGGACGGACAGATAGATACGGACGGACGGACAGACAGATAGATAGATAGACACGGACGGACGGACGGACAGACGGACAGATAGACACGGACGGACGGACGGACGGACAGATAGACACGGACGGACGGACAGATAGACACGGACGGATGGACAGACGGACAGATAGACACGGACGGACGGACGGACAGACGGACAGATAGACACGGACGGACGGACGGACGGACAGATAGACACGGACGGACGGACAGACGGACAGACGGACGGACAGATAGACACGGACGGACGGACAGACGGACAGACGGACGGACAGATAGACACGGACGGACGGACGGACGGACAGATAGATAGATATGATCATATTAGTCCAGTTCTGTCAACACTGCACTGGCTCCCTATTAAACATCGCACACATTTTAAAATCCTGCTAATTCCTCAAAGCACTAAATGGTTTAGCTCCGGTACTTAAGCGAGCTCTTAACGCATTATACTCCATCACGTCTATTGCGGTCTAGACCAACTGAGTCTGGTTTCTTTTCTTTTTTCTCTCCATTTTGGTCAAGAAATTTTCTTGGTTCCTTTGGCTTGCTCAGTTGGGGACACTTAAATTTCAACTTTATCACTAATCTGTCCGCATTGACACTATATAATATTAAAATGAGCTGATAACATCACAGTTTTCTCCAGAGCAGCTGTACAGCCGAATCGAATTCTGTTCTGTTTGATTTTTTTTTTTTAAAGCGCTATATAAATAAGGCGACTTCACTTGAAACATTAAGAGCTACAGACGAGCATCCAGATAAAAACAGAAGGAAGTCTCCTCAAGGACTGCAAGCACAGTTACACATTTCAAAAATAATAAAAATAGAGATTTGTTCTCAGAAGAAAACGGTCAAGAACTTCTAATGTGGAAAAAAGACAATTATTCAGAAATGTTCTCTGATTGAAATGTTTTAAACTAAACATGTATTCTTGGGAACATTGTTGTTATCGGGAATCAGTTTCAGTCCTTTTGGTCTTTATAAACTTTTTTCCTCCTGTCAACACTTAAGAGGACGGGGATCTCAGGATCTGCTCTCCAGTGGTTCAGGTCTTACCTCTCTGGTAGGTCCTACAGGGTGTCATGGAGAGGTGTAGTGTCTAAGTCACATCATCTAGCTACTGGGGTTCCACAGGGCTCAGTCCTTGGACCACTTCTCTTCTCCATCTACATGCCATCATTAGGTTCTGTCATTCAGAAACACAGCTTCTCTTATCACTGCTATGCTGATGACACTCAACTCTACTTCTCATTTCAACCAGATGATCCTACAGTCAGTGTTCGTATCGCTGCCTGTCTGACAGACATTTCTGACTGGATGAAGGAGCATCATCTTAAACTCAATCTTGCAAAGACAGAATTACTTGTTTTCTCAACCAACCCAGCACTTCATCAAAATGTCTCTATTCAGCTTGGTTCATCGACCATAACTCCATCAAGGACAGCCAGAAACCTTGGAGTTGTGATTGATGACCAGTTAAACTTCACTGACCACATTACTGCAACAGCCCGGTCCTGCAGATTTGCTTTATACAACATTAGAAAGATCAGACCCTTCCTATCAGAACAGGCTGCACAACTCCTGGTTCAAGCTCTTGTTCTCTCCAGACTGGACTATTGTAATGCTCTTCTGGCTGGGCTTCCAGCATGCACTATCAAACCCTTGCAGCTGATCCAGAATGCAGCGGCGAGAGTGGTCTTTAATGAGCCGAAGAGAGCGCATGTTACGCCTCTCTTCATCAAACTGCACTGGTTGCCAATGGCTGCTCGCATCAAATTCAAGGCACTAGTTATCGCCTACAAAACAACCACTGGCTCTGCACCATTATACCTAAACTCACTTATTCAGACTTACACACCCTCCAGAAGCTTGCGTTCTGCGAGTGAGCGGCGCCTCGTGGTTCCATCCCAAAGAGGCATGAAATCGCTCTCACGGACATTTTCCTGGACCGTTCCCACCTGGTGGAATGACCTGCCGATCTCAATTCGTGCTGCCGAGTCTGTAGCCATTCTTAAAAAACATCTTAAGACACATCTTTTCCATTTGCACTTGACCAATAAAGAATTGCACTTAACTATCCATTAATTTTAGTTTGTTTGTCCCAAAACCAAAAAACAAAAATTGTGTACTGTGCTTAATTAATTGAGACTTCTTACAGCTCTTACTTGTCTGTTTCGTTGCTTCTATTACTCTCCCCTTTTTTGTAAGTCGCTTTGGATAAAAGCGGCTGCTAAATGATTAAATGTAAATGTATAAAGTGCATTTAACTAACAAAAGTTTATTAATGGCATCATCCTCCCGGAAGCGACATCATTTTAGAGAGAAAACAGCATCAAGTTGAATAGAAATCTTAAATGACAACACAAGCAGATTCAAGTTCAAACGAGAGATGAAAGACAAATGCAGTGACATTAGGCTCATTAGTGAGACATATCTAATTAATAATCTGTTAACCAGAAAATAAGGTATGACGTAATTTGACTGGAGATTAAATCACACACCTGTTTATGTCCCGTTCAGTCATGTTCGGTTTGTACGGGCAGTTTAAGAAATCGGAGAGATCCTGAGTAAAACTCTTCATGTCTAGCCTAGAGAAAGAAACACATGAGAAAAAAATAAAACTGATTAATGCATAGAATAACCTCGGCTGATGCCGTCGGGCCCACGCAGGGTTGGGAAGGTTACTTTTAACACGCATTTCACTACAGATCAAAATACACGCTTTAAAAACTATTTGTATTTGTTAGATTACACAAGATTTGTAACTCAATGTAAATACTTAAGAATACTAATAAGGACCGTAACAAAACAGGACTTGGTTTTCCTCTGCATGTTTTAAACAACATCAGTTTTCCACAATATTTACTGAAGCTAAAAATAAAAATCGTAGAAAAAAATAAAAAATTCTGATGCTCGAAAAGGAAACACAACGTTTTAAGATCTGGGTTGTTTAAATATTCTGAATTAGATGAACACGGTAAATTGTACTGTTGTCTTCAGGGAAACATGTAGTTATTTGCTTCCAAACTAAATAAAAAAAATCTTTAAACAAAATAAGAAACATTGACACACTGTGCAAAAGTGTTCACCCCCTGCTCTTTTATAACAATAAAACAGATAATTATGACTTTTTATCTTACATTTCTGGCCTGTTTTTACACAATTACGAGTTATATAAAGTCAGAATTGAGTGTTATAAATTTGGAATCGTGCAATTTATCTTCCCCCCTCATAATTGTACATTATAACTATATGATTTGTGAGATATAATCTTGCAATTGTGAGATAAAAAGTGGCAATTACCTAAACGAATGACAGTCATTTTGTCTTGTAATCGTCTATTGAATGACTTATTCAGGACAGTGTTAAATAAAAGAAACATGCCATTTGTATGATCCCAGATCCCTCTTATTTTGTTAAAATAATTAAAACGCGATATGAAACTTATGAGCAGAAATGTAGCTTAGGATGCTTTTGTAGACAGTAAAGATAACAATAAAGATATAGTTCTAAAAATCGTTCTCAATATTAAAGAATAGTCCACACCACAGCTATAGAGATAACGAGATTGCGAAACGATGTTGTTGGAATCAGCTTCAGAACAATGTTATCCAGCGGATGAACGGTCAAAACATCGTCAGTAATTCAGAATCAATCCTGCTGTAACGAGCTCAAGCGTTTAAAGTGGCGAACAAGAACTCGCTTAGAAGAACCAGAACAATATCGTCCGCTGGTGTGTGTATCTAACACCTGGATATGGTTATTTTTGAGCCATTCCATTGCAGATTTTGCTTTATGTTTTGGATCATTGTCTTGTTGGAAGACAAATCTCCGTCCCAGTCTGAGGTCTTTCGCAGACTCCATCAGGTTTTCTTCCAGAATGGTCCTGTATTTGGCTCCATCCATCTTCCCATCAATGTTAACCATCTTCCCTGTCCCTGCTGAAGAAAAGCAGGCCCACACCATGATGCTGCCGCCACCATGTCTGACAGTGGGGATGGTGTGTGTTCAGGGTGATGAGCTGTGTTGCTTTTACACCAAACATAACGTTTTGCATTGTTGCCAAAAAGTTCAACTTTGGTTTCATCTGACCAGAGCACCTTCTTCCACATGTTTGGTGTGTCTCCCAGGTGGCTTGTGGCAAACTTTAAACAACACTTTTTTCTTCTTGCCACTCTTCCAGAAAGGCCAGATCTGTGCAGTATCCGACTGATTGTTGTCGTATGGACAGAGTCTCCCACCTCAGCTGTAGATCTCTGCAGGTCCTCCAGAGGGATCATGGGCCTCTTGGCTGATCTCTGATCAGTCTTCTCCTCATATGAGCTGAAAGTTTAGAGGGACGGCCAGGTCTTGGTAGATTTGCAGTGGTCTGATACTCCTTCCATTTCAATATTATCGCTTGCACAGCGCTCCTTGAGATGTTTAAAGCTTGAAGTCTTTTTGTATCCAAATCCGGCTTTAAACTTCTCCACAACCGTATCTCGGACCTGCCTGGTGTGTTCCTTGTTCTTCATGATGCTCTCTGCGCTTTAAACGTACCTCTGAGACTATCACAGTGCGGGTGCATTTATACGGAGACTAGATTACACACAGGTGGATTCTCTTTATCATCATTAGTCATTTAGGTCAACACTGGATCATCCAGAGATTCTCACTGAACTTCTGGAGAGAGTTTGCTGCACTGAAAGTAAAGGGGCCGAATAATTTTGCACGCCCAATTTTTCAGCTTTTGATTGGTTAAAAAAGTTTGAAATATCCAATAAATTTCATTCCACTTCATGATTGTGTCCCACTTGTTGTTGATTCTTTACAAAAAATTACAGTTTTATATCTTTGTGTTTGAAGCCTGAAATGTGGCAAAAGGTCGCAAAGTGTAAGGGGGCCGAATACTTTCGCAAGGCACTGTATGTATATATATATATATATATATATATATATATATATATATATATATATATATATATATATATATATATATATATATATATATATATATATATATATATATATATATATACACATACACACACACACCCACCCACACACTTGAGGAAACCAATGTATTTATACCAATATATACTTGAAAGCATCAATGTATCTATATACACAGGGCCGTACCCACCATTGAGGTCCCCGAGGTTTCCAATGGATGCGCCGCACTTTACAATAGCGCCAACAGCTGGCAGGTTTTGTCTATTTTTACGCGTTGAGCGCCCACAGTTCAACTTTGGGTGAACATCAATGTCCAATCACAGTGGAGGAGAGGCGGGACAAATGAGTTTTAAATCTGATACTTTTGTACTTTTACTCAAGTGATGTTTGAATGGAGGACTTTCTACTTTTACTGGAGTATTTTTTTATTTAGGTATATATACTTTCACTCGAGTATAACTTTTGAGTACTTTTACCACCTCTGCAGTAAATTTACATTTACAACTTTGTTTTTACCGATACAGACGAAAATGAAAAGACTGCTTCAAACAAAGCTCAGCTCTGAAAAGAGAAAAGATACAGGGCAAGAGAAGGAGACTGGGGAAGAAAGAAAGAGAGAAGATGATGGCGATGAGACAGAAAGAGCAGGTAGCCCACTGTGCTCAGAATAGAGAAAGCATTCGCCTACAATATATTCCTGATTGCTACACATAATGTGATTCTGGTCTGTGAAATCCAGCCTAAAGTCTCATCATCTAATATTGAGATTAGGAGCATCACATTTAGATTTCACTCATTGGTTATATTATTCTATCTTTGACATGATCTTACTCATTCAACATTAAATATATCAGGATTATATGTTCAAATAATGTTCTTTACATGTAAATCACAAAAATTAACTTGAGCTAGGTTTTCAAAGATGGAGTCACACATGTGTCGTCTTTGGCTCAATTTAACAACAAATCTGGTTTTCTAATTTGGAGTCTAATTTTTTTCTCAACATTTTACCAGATTCTCATTTATAAAAATCTGTTGTCTTCTTAAAATAATTTATACTGCACACTGACATGGTTTTAAAGCTACAGTTAGCTGATTCTTTGATTTTCTTATGTCTTCAAATGCATTTGTAAAGGAGGGAATTTTTTTTTTTTTTTTTCAAACCCTCCAAAATTCATATTTGGACCTCGGTATTTAGAAAATCCTGGGTACGGCCCTGTATATATCTATATATATGTTACTTTAAAGTACCTTTCAACCATCCCCTTAAAGTCAGTTATGTTATTCTTAAACTTATCATGGAACTGAAATGGGGTGTTTGGTAAAGAATTGTACAGAATTGAGCGGCGTGAATGTTGCTGTAAGATGGCGATTTTCTTAAATGCGAGATATTCGTTCACCTTTTGGCTGTTTTGATCTCGGAAAACTTGCGTCTGAGTTTTGCGCAGCGCAGCAGCGTCTCCTTCGTCGCATCTCTAAAAAGAAAAAGAACATCAAATTAATTTTCTTGTGCATGTCGCAGTATTTCCGTCACACAGGATCTTAAATCCTCAAAGCCTGGATTATTTAAGGATTATATACATTAGCAGAGCAAGTTCCTGACTGAGGGAAAGATGATTGTGGTGTGTAAAGGGTTTCAAAAGAGGCGTAGAATGATGTGCCTGTTGGAAAGTCACTGCATAATTCTTTTCATGTTCTCAGTGAGCAGCCACAAATTAATTCATACAAACATTTTTATATCAATAAATAAAATTTCTTTATGGTAACCTTACCCTTAGAAATGAGAATCTAACTATATTCTAATTTAAGAGTATTTAAAAGCATTTGTGCAATCCATTCTGGACACATATTTTCATGTGATAAGCAGCCCTAAAAGGGTTCCCGCTCTTTTTCAGCGATCAATTTCCAGGACTCAGTTTTATTACAGAGAAAAAAAGACAGAAATCATGCCCTTGTCATTAATCACTCTTTAAGTCTTTAAAAGGCGTATAGTTTATTACCATGATTAACTTTAAAATCAAAGTGTAATGTGAGCTCTTAAAGGAAGTGTGTGTAAGATTGTGGCCAAATTTTCAAGCGACTGTAGAGCGGTGTATCCATAGATATCCATAATAAAGGCTAGATGTCTTATGGCGGCTCACCATTGTCATCACCGGCGGCCATCTTGTCACAGGCAAGCTTTCTGTCAGGCTCTGTGAACCTGATGTAAGAGGAGTGATCTGTACGAACATAAATACTCTTATCTCGCTCAAATCTTGACGGATTTACAAATGGTTTGGTTTCTCACAAACGTTATTAACATGGCTACACATCTGGATGCTTTAACACGTTGAAATGGCAGCTTTTCGTTTCAATAAACGACTTAATCGTGCAGCTTGTTTAAAAAAAAACAATATTCTAGCCGCTATAACTCTGTGCCACTACTTCACACAAGTATTCTGCTTTTTTCCTATAAATAATAATACTTTAAATAAATTATAAAGTATATTTATATATGCTATAGCTAGCTCTGGAAAAAAAATTCAGAGCTGTATATATATATAATATTTCACACAGTTTTAGTAGACTATATATTGATTTAACATAAATACCTTGTGTGTGTGTATTCATTGCACCTGTCTGTTCTGTTCAATGTTACTTTCATATTGAAGTCCGTGGTTATAATTATTCATAAGTATGTAGTGTCATAACTACATCTCTGACGTTTATAATTAACGAAACAGTTTGAAAATCAGTTGAAATTTGAGCAAGTTATGGTTATTTAAAAGTACACGCACCATTAAAACACACTGTTACGAGTGAGCGAGCTGCCTGTGACAAGATGGCCGCCAGTTGCGGACGGCGACCTCCATTGGCCAACAGCGCGCACGAGACATCTAGCCTTTATTATGGATATCTATGGGTGTATCCCTCTCCCGCTCCCCTGACTCGAGACTCGAGGTTGCCTGATTGGCTGCAGGATCAGCAGAACGTTTGTAGATCTGCAGTTGTGGTAACTAGAGCAGATCTGGCAACCCCAAACACTACTGACTCCTGATTGGTCGATTAGGTGGAGGGCGGGGCTCCAAAACACAACATGACATCATCCACATCAGCTGAGGGCTGCAACAACAACTTTATAATGACAATATCCTGGCTGGACTACTGTTGGCAGTGATAGAAGTGTTTGACATGAACATGATTTATTAATGTTTAGAGACATATCAGCGCCATTTTATGATTCATTGAAATACATTTCTACATACAGCTCCTTTAAATCATACAGAATTCTGACTTCATGTCTCGCAATTCCGACTTAATATCACTCAATTCAGACTTTATATCACTCAATTCAGACTTTATATCTCACAATTCCGACTTAATATCACTCAATTCAGACTTTATATCACTCAATTCAGACTTTATATCACTCAATTCAGACTTTATATCACTCAATTCAGACTTTATATCTCGCAATTCCGACTTTATATCACTCAATTCAGACTTTATATCACTCAATTCAGACTTTATATCACTCAATTCAGACTTTATATCACTCAATTCAGACTTTATATCTCACAATTCAGACTTTATATCACTCAATTCAGACTTTATATCACTCAATTCAGACTTAATATCACTCAATTCAGACTTAATATCACACAATTCAGACTTTTTATCTCACAATTCAGACATTTTATCTCACAATTCAGACTTTATATCACTCAATTCAGACTTTATATCACTCAATTCAGACTTTATATCACTCAATTCAGACTTTATATCACTCAATTCAGACTTTATATCACTCAATTCTGACTTTATATCTCGCAATTCAGACTTTATATCACTCAATTCAGACTTTATATCACTCAATTCAGACTTTATATCACTCAATTCTGACTTTATATCACTCAATTCAGACTTTATATCACTCAATTCAGACTTTATATCACACAATTCAGACTTTATATCACTCAATTCAGACTTTATATCACTCAATTCAGACTTTATATCACTCAATTCTGACTTTATATCTCGCAATTCCGACTTAATATCACTCAATTCAGACTTTATATCACTCAATTCAGACTTTATATCACTCAATTCAGACTTAATATCACTCAATTCAGACTTAATATCACACAATTCAGACTTTTTATCTCACAATTCAGACTTTTTATCTCACAATTCAGACTTTATATCACTCAATTCAGACTTTATATCACTCAATTCAGACTTTATATCACTCAATTCAGACTTTTTATATCACTCAATTCAGACTTTATATCACACAATTCAGACTTTATATCACTCAATTCAGACTTTATATCCATCAATTCAGACTTAATATCACACAATTCAGACTTTTTATCTCACAATTCAGACTTTTTATCTCACAATTCAGACTTTATATCACTCAATTCAGACTTTATATCACTCAATTCAGACTTTATATCACTCAATTCAGACTTTATATCACTCAATTCAGACTTTTTATATCACTCAATTCAGACTTTATATCACACAATTCAGACTTTATATCACTCAATTCAGACTTTATATCCATCAATTCAGACTTTATATCACACAATTCTGACTTTATATCACACAATTCAGACTTTATATCTCTCAATTCAGACTTTGTATCCATCAATTCAGACTTTATATCCATCAATTCAGACTTTATATCACTCAATTCAGACTTTATATCACTCAATTCTGACTTTATATCACTCAATTCAGACTTTATATCCATCAATTCAGACTTTATATCACTCAATTCAGACTTTATATCACTCAATTCAGACTTTATATCTCTCAATTCAGACTTTATATCACTCAATTCAGACTTTATATCTCTCAATTCAGACTTTATATCCATCAATTCAGACTTTATATCACTCAATTCTGACTTTATATCCATCAGTTCAGACTTTATATCACTCAATTCAGACTTTATATCACTCAATTCAGACTTTATATCTCTCAATTCAGACTTTATATCCATCAATTCAGACTTTATATCACTCAATTCTGACTTTATATCACTCAATTCAGACTTTATATCCATCAATTCAGACTTTATATCACTCAATTCAGACTTTATATCACTCAATTCAGACTTTTTATATCACTCAATTCAGACTTTATATCACTCAATTCAGACTTTATATCACACAATTCTGACTTTATATCACACAATTCAGACTTTATATCACACAATTCAGACTTTATATCACACAATTCAGACTTTATATCCATCAATTCAGACTTTATATCACTCAATTCAGACTTTATATCACTCAATTCAGACTTTATATCCATCAATTCAGACTTTATATCACACAATTCTGACTTTATATCACACAATTCTGACTTTATATCTCTCAATTCTGACTTTATATCACTCAATTCTGACTTTATATCTCAATTCTGACTTTATATCTCTCAATTCAGACTTTATATCTCTCAATTCAGACTTTATATCTCTCAATTCAGACTTTATATCTCTCAATTCAGACTTTATATCTCTCAATTCTGACTTTATATCACTCAATTCTGACTTTATATCTCTCAATTCTGACTTTATATCTCTCAATTCTGACTTTATATCACTCAATTCAGACTTTATATCACACAATTCAGACTTTATATCACACAATTCAGACTTTATATCACTCAATTCAGACTTTATATCACTCAATTCAGACTTTATATCACTCAATTCAGACTTTATATCTCTCAATTCAGACTTTATATCACTCAATTCAGACTTTATATCACACAATTCAGACTTTATATCACTCAATTCAGACTTTATATCACACAATTCTGACTTTATATCACACAATTCTGACTTTATATCACTCAATTCTGACTTTATATCACTCAATTCAGACTTTATATCACTCAATTCTGACTTTATATCACTCAATTCAGACTTTTTATATCACAATTCAGACTTTATATCACTCAATTCAGACTTTATATCTCTCAATTCAGACTTTATATCTCTCAATTCTGACTTTATATCTCTCAATTCTGACTTTATATCACTCAATTCAGACTTTATATCTCTCAATTCAGACTTTATATCACTCAATTCAGACTTTATATCACACAATTCAGACTTTATATCACACAATTCAGACTTTATATCACACAATTCAGACTTTATATCACTCAATTCAGACTTTATCTCTCAATTCAGACTTTATATCTCTCAATTCAGACTTTATATCACACAATTCAGACTTTATATCACTCAATTCAGACTTTATATCTCTCAATTCTGACTTTATATCTCTCAATTCTGACTTTATATCTCTCAATTCAGACTTTATATCTCTCAATTCAGACTTTATATCTCTCAATTCAGACTTTATATCTCTCAATTCAGACTTTATATCTCTCAATTCAGACTTTATATCTCTCAATTCAGACTTTATATCTCTCAATTCAGACTTTATATCTCTCAATTCTGACTTTATATCTCTCAATTCTGACTTTATATCTCTCAATTCTGACTTTATATCTCTCAATTCTGACTTTATATCACTCAATTCTGACTTTATATCTCTCAATTCAGACTTTATATCTCTCAATTCTGACTTTATATCTCTCAATTCTGACTTTATATCTCTCAATTCAGACTTTATATCTCTCAATTCAGACTTTATATCTCTCAATTTAGACTTTATATCTCTCAATTCAGACTTTATATCTCTCAATTTAGACTTTATATCTCTCAATTCAGACTTTATATCTCTCAATTCAGACTTTATATCTCTCAATTTAGACTTTATATCTCTCAATTCAGACTTTATATCTCAATTCTGACTTTATATCTCTCAATTCTGACTTTATATCTCTCAATTCAGACTTTATATCTCTCAATTTAGACTTTATATCTCTCAATTTAGACTTTATATCTCTCAATTCAGACTTTATCACTCATGTAAAATAAAACTCTTTAAATTAGTTATATACAGATAGCAAAGAAAGAGCGTTAACTTGTTATTCTATTATAGGAAAATAGAAACATATTCCATTTAATATATTACTGTTTTTTTTTTTTTTTTAATCTTTGTACTTAAAGGCAAGTTATGATTAAATTTCAGCTTTCATGAGAAAGATTCAGGTATGAGAGGCTTCAAAAGGTGAAGAATCGATTGCAAGCGCTCACCTGGACGAGTGTGTGTGGGGTGTGTAGTAAAGCACCACACACACACCCTGAAAGATGATCAGGGCCATCATCAGCGTGAGGATCCACTGGAGAGTCACCGAGGCCATCAGAAGCACGAGGGTGTGTGTGTGTGTGTGTGTGTGTGTGCTGACTGAAATGCTAAGGTTCAAAATGACATGAACACACACCATGTCCTTAACTCCGCCCCATCACCTTAAAAATCTGCATCATTCAGGACATAAAAAAAATTAACTAGCACTTCATTGGCAGGTCTTAAAATTTGGAAAATAAAACAACACACACACGACACATAAGGTGTCATTATTTATTTCACAAAAATAAAGCCAAATTTCAACTTCAATCTTTTCTTGAGTCAAAGACAGTTCAATTCAGATGACAAACTCAAACTCCAGCGGTGTGTGTGCCATGTGAAGAGTGTCTGAATGACCGCAGGACTACATTCCTCAAGGACGATGACAAGACACAATCTCAACTCAAGACAAAACATGTTATAACCATTAACATCAATAACAGCCTAGCGGAGTCCATGCCTCAACGGGTCAGGGGGACCAACACAATATTAGGATATATAATACATACACACACATATATATATATATATATATATAGATATATAGATATATAGATAGATGTTTAACATTTTCTGCGCCATTTTAGGCAGATTAAGCAGGAAAACAAATAGATAAATCCATCAACAAATGTTGTACAAGTGCTGAAAAATACATACAACTCAAAGATACAAACCTACCTTTAGAGTGGGTTTGTAATTTTATTAAGAATTCTGCCACAGGGTATATACAGCAATCCTTAAGTTAAATTTACTACTTTTTAATCCCTTTTTTACTACCGTCAGAATATTTTTTAAAACCATCACGACACTGAATTGCAAGTGTTAATCAGCGACCTTTCTATTATTTACACAGATTTTGACATATATAACATACAAAAAAAGAATAGATTTAACTTATAAGTTATCATTCAGACACAGTAAAATACATCTCAACATTCACAAAGGTTGGTTAAGGAGAAGCATTACTGCACACACATCTGATTTACATTAATAATTGGTAATTCAGCAATTAAATTATTAAGTTGTTTTTTTTCCAACAACAAAACCTGAGCCAAATATACATTTCTATAACTGTGATAAGTTGTTGAATTTAACAAAATACTAAAAACTAGTGCTGTTAATCGATTAAAAACTTTAACTAGATTAATCACACATTTTTTCTGTGATTAGTCGCAATAAAAAAAGAAATGTTTTTGTACGTTTTTAATATATTTTTTAATATAATAATTTCACAGTTAATCAAATTAATGTAGAAACAACATAAAGACAGTATATTTTAAATACTCGTTTAAATGGCATCTTTTTCTGAATGAAGGCCAGTATTACTGATATTAATACAGCTAGTGATTTTTTATTTTTTTATTTTTTTAACATTCATTATTAGGCTTCAAAAATATAACAGTTTTTAATTTAAGTAAACTTAAAACAATGCTAACATAAACCCATAATAAATGTCATGTTTACTCCTGCCCTTCCTGTCTGAACAGTTAGGAAATATACAGAAGTGTAATAAAGTTAGCAAAGTTATATGCGGTCTGCACTGCATAAACTATAAATTAAATAGTTAATCCTTATTAAAGCTACAAAAGTTATTTAGTCAAAAGCAGCGAGTCATTTTCTCTGCTCCCTTTGTTCTTTAACTTTACTGAGAGGAAGCTTTATTGGCTGCTGTCCCTTTAAGAGCAGACACACACGCGGATCTCGCCTCATTCTCTCACAACTCTTTTTGTTCATTTTAGACTTTATATAAATCATTTAAGATTGCTCTTATGAGGATAGTCGTAGAAGATATGTCTAAAATAAACCGTAATCCAGCCCCTTCTGTTGAGCGCGCAGTGCTCTGAGATGATGCCGAACGACCGCTGAATATGACGTCAGCATCAAACACACGCCGAGCCGGAGACGAACGATCTTTGATTGTGCCCAGATATGCTGAAGCCCATATCTAAACCAACTAACGCGAACGCAGAAAGAGTTTCAATCAGAATAGGCCACCTGATAGTCTGAAAAAATAATACCTCTGAGACCACATTTAACACTTTTAATGGCCTTAAATTTGAAAAATTTGGATTTATCACTTTTTAATACTTTTTAAAAACCCTGTGGACACCCTGTGCCAGTTAACTTTTTCCCTGCCAAACATGGAATTTTACATTATTTGTAAGAAAACCAGAGCTGGACAAAGTACACAACTTCATTACTGGAGTAAAAGAAAAAGCACTGCTGGTCAAATATTACTCCGCTTCAAGTGAAAGTTGTAAAAACAGATTTTTACTGCAGTAAAAGTACAGAAGCATTTGTTTTCAAAAGTACTTAAGTATCAAAAGTAAATGTCCTTCTTTATGTCGCCGCATTATTGTATTATAGTTGTATAAATGCACATTATGCCATCATGGTTTAAGCCAGTCAGTGACGCTCCATCTGACACACTAGCAGACGACTAACTTAAACTCATTTAAATACTTGTAGAAAAGTTACAAAGCTGCTGTCACTTTAAGGCCGAATGCACGGATCCAATACACTGATACACATCTGATATTCTCACACTGTTCACCTTCACTGAAGACAGAATCAACTTTGTTTATGTGAATCCTCCACTAAATGAGCATTTGGACATCCGTCTTCTTCCATTTTGCTCTAAACTATAAATCAGTGTTTAATAAATGCTGTGAAATCATTGAACTTCACGAGACTCTACAAGAGTGATTCCTGAAAGGCTTTCTGCAAAAACCCAAACACCTTTTAAAGAAGAAAAAATCATCCACTGACTTTCAAAGCTGCGACAGAAACGACTTTCGACTTCGAGGACCTTGATAGAAATGTAGTGGAGTAAAGAGGACGATATTTGTCTTTCAGATGGAGTGAAGTTAAAGTCAGAAGATTACAGAAAAAATAATACTCCAGTAAAGCACAGAGACTCAAACAGTGAACTTCAGTACAGGACTCGAGTTTCTGTGTTTCCGTGCTTTCACTGTCAGACACTAGGGGGCGTTTTTACGTATCGTCTGAATGAGTCCTGAATCTCCTGATTAAAACACAGGCAAAGAAGACGCAGAAACAAGCGATCGCATGTTGATATGCATATGAAAATAACCTGATAATCATCATTAAACATTATAAATCAAAACTATCTGATGTTCCTGAATGAGATGAGGAGCAGGACTGAAGCATTAGAGGTGTAGATGGACTCGATCTCCTCATCTGTGTTTGATTATCTCTGAATCTTTCACACACCTGATTTTCTCAGCTTTTTGTTCAAAATGTAGCTTTTTTCCTAAACTTATTATACCCATATTCCACATTTTCAAATGTTGATAAAAAAAGAAATGCATGAAGCTAGAATAAAACGTTTTTTGTTTTTTTTTGTTTAAAAGAAAAGGGGGAAAGCTCTTATTTTGATATATTGCATGCTCATGAAACCCCTTCTGTTCAGACCGGGACTCGAACCCGGGTCCGTCGGCATGAGTCGGACGCTCTAACAAGGAGGCTAAAGGCTGCAACCTCTGGCGTCAGTCGCTAGAGCGTCTCGAGGTCAGAGGAGTGAGGTTTAATCGCATAGGAACTACTACTAGCTGGCCTCCGTTACACTCAGATATTCATTAAACTAAACATTTGATGGGCTATTACATTTTGGTGAAAATGGTCAAGAACTTTGGCGGGGAAAGAGTTAAAGTCATAACAGTGTAAATGAGCTCAGATCGACACACTTTTGTTTCCGATTTTTATTTTCAAAAGGCAACAAATAATTTAAAGCGGTCTGTACAAAGCTCGAGTACAAAAGCTATTTCAGAAAGTACTGCTCTTTAAAAAAATCTGTGACTTGAATACTCTATAAAAATCAAGTAAAAAGACTCTTTTGATCACGCTTTAAGGTTCATTTAAAACTAACATCTCTTGAAGGAGTTCATCTCTGACCTCACGTGTGCCAGAGATCCCTCGTAACAATCTGCTCGAATTTAACATCCGATTCTTAATTTACAGAAGAAACACACACACACACACACACACACACACACACAGTTAACATGAGTTTCAGGGGTCAACGAATGACACCATGATGTATCGTGTTCCTTTTGTGGTGGGAAGACCCTCGTGGTAATGCGTCAAACGGCCCGGATGCATAAACGACCAGCCCTTCCTCGGAGACTCCACCTTGCAATCGTAACGCAGAAACCGGCAACCTCCACCCTGATACACACACACACACACACACACACACAAACCTGAAGTCCCGTTGTCAAGTGCATTACACTGCAAAAAAAATGCTTTTCTTACCTAGTATTGCTGTCTTGTTTCTAGTCCAAACATCTAAAAATTCTTATAAGATTATTTTTCTCACCCCATTGGCAGATTATTTATCTTATTTTAAGCAAAAACTCTCTTCATTTTGAGTTATTTTCCCCCAAACAAGACAATTACTTTTGCTTGTCTAGTAAATGTTTCTTAATGTGAGAATTGTTAGATATTTTGACTAGAAACAAGACAAAAATACTGAGTAAGAAGAGCCTTTTTAAACCATGTCTGAATGAAAACATGAGAAAGGTTTGTTTGACACCAGGTCCTAACCAGATAAGGCCAATAACAAGCACAGTATGGCAATGATAATCTCAGACACTGAATGTATTTTTGTTTTTAAAAAACGCATCTAATGTGAGTTTAAACATCATTTTGTATGACCTTGATAGCGCTTGCAGAGAGACTCCGCCCACACTCTCTTCTGATTGGCTGATTTTGGATTTATTTGGTTGCGAGTGCAGTGAGACTCCGCCCACACTCTCTTCTGATTGGCTGATTTTGGATTGATTTGGTTGCGAGTTCAGTGCACTTGCAGTGAGACTCCGCCCACACTCTCTTCTGATTGGCTGATTTTGGATTTATTTGGTTGCGAGTGCAGTGAGACTCCGCCCACACTCTCTTCTGATTGGCTGATTTTGGATTGATTTGGTTGCGAGTGCAGTGCGCTTGCAGTGAGACTCCGCCCACACTCTTCTGATTGGCTGATTTTGGATCGATTTGGTTGCGAGTGCAGTGCGCTTGCAGTGAGACTCCGCCCACACTCTCTTCTGATTGGCTGATTTTGGATTGATTTGGTTGCAAGTGCAGTGCGCTTGCAGTGAGACTCCGCCCACACTCTCTTCTGAGTGGCTGTGATTTTGGATTGATTTGGTTTAGTGATCGACCGATACCGATTATTTGCATGTTTATGTGCCGATAACCGATATAGAACCGATATTTTCTTATTGTGTTATTTCTGTCTTTTGCAATCACAGCAACAGCACTGAACTGAGCTTTTTAAACACTGTAATTTTTGCAGTTTTACTCACTCACATACAGAACAAAAGACATCTACATCAATAAATAATCAGAAGTGTTGTTTTTTTAAATACAGTGCAAAGTCTTATTAACATTAATGCTGCTTTACCTTTTTATTTATAAATACAGCCATATTAACAACAGGCGAAATACATTCATAAAGTCTGATGTTTTCAAATGGAGAATATAAATGAGAGTCGAGTCTATCGACTCCCCATAACTATGAGCATAAATATAAGCATTCATTTTAAACTACAGTTAAAAGTGTTTAATAGACTAAAGAGTGAATATTCTCTGGATTATGCAAACATTGTAAAAGCTGATGTATCCGCCGGTTTGTTTATGCTCATCTCCTCTAGTACGGTCTCAGAATGAATGTGTGTGTCAGTCTCTGAATGATCCTGATGACAGAGCGCTGTCTTCATCTCTGCGTTTAACACTCGTCTCGCAGCGATGGGCTTAATAACTCATTTTCACGGAGCTGTAATTAAGTCGATGTTTATTATAAAACAACAAATTGTTATATAATGTTAAATGTCATACAGCAGACGTTAATATAATTTAAGGAGTTTTAAACGAGTCGGTCTTGTTTACATGTACAGAGACTAGCCGGAGCTAGAGCAACAACTCGGCGAGAGAACGGCTGAACGCGACTGAGCCTAAACACAGACAGAGAAAGAGTTTGGTGCTTTTATTTCTAACAGGCTCTCATTCGTGGCTCTTTTATTTCATTCATGTGAAGATGCATCTTCATTGACGGATTACTTGGCTGACTCCGTCAGTGAGTTCGTCTCTAGCGCCAAGTTTAAACTACCGATACATATCAACATCTTATTTGAGGTTTCCTCAATTGTGCATAACTGTTATGTTAAACAAAGTTGATTAATTAAGGGATGCAGGTTATTTTACCTCTGAACACCGCTGTTGATAATCTCCCGTCAGACGCAGTTCTTTAATGGTGCGCTTGTATGCAATTCTCAAAAGGTCCACAAGATGGCGCCATTTATCGGAAAATCCGATATTACAAAACCGATAACCGATTATGCGAAAATGCTTAAATATCAGGAAAAATATCTGGAATCCGATATATCGGTCGATGTCTAATTTGGTTGCGAGTGCAGTGCCCTTGCAGAGGGCCATCGCCTACACTCTCTTCTGATTGGCTGTCATTTTGGATCGATTTGGTTGCGAGAGCAGTACGCTTGCAGAGGGGCTCCGCCCACACTCTCTTCTGATTGGCTGGGATGGATTTGGACATGTCTTGTAATCTGGTGTGCACAGACCAACTGCTTGTTGCTGAAATCTTATCGTATTGCGTCATTAGGACACGGTACGAGTGTTTATGGGTCGATACGCTCCATATGAACACAACAGAAGCTGTGCAGTCCTGTTTACCTCATAATCGGTGCCTTTGCTGTTGAGCGCGATGTTAATGGTGAACGTGGAGGAATCATGATGTGGACGGAGCGACGGCTGCTCATCAGGACGATAACGAACCACAAAATTCATCACAGCCTGAGCCTGAAACACAATACAAAATATCATAATGAGTGATTAGGAATCAAGGTATTAATAATCAATATTTGATTAGTAGCCAGCGTTAAGCACAGGAGTAGTAGCAGTCACGATAACTCGCAGTACCCGGATGAGTGGCTGTTATCTGGGAATAACATACCGCTGGAATGAGCGATTGACCAATCAGAATCAAGTATTTCACAGAGCCGTGCGACTCACCTTGGGATAATATCCTGGGTAGAGTTTTTCCGTGACAGGAACGATGTAGTCTTTGAGGAACTTCAGCCACTCCTTCTCATACTGGATCTGATTCATGTGGATATCCACTGTAGGAACGTTCTCATAACCTCCAGCTAAACGCTCGTCCTGAGACACACGCACACACACACACACACAGCTGCTGGGTTACACACACACCCATGCACAGAGACACACACACACACACTCTCTCTCTCTCTCTCTCTCTCTCTCTCTCTCTCTCTCTCATACACACAGATGAACTGCTGGGTTACACACAAACACACAGAGACACACACACACAAACACAGAGACACACTCACTCTTACACACACACACAGACACACCCACTTTCTCACACACAGATGAGCTGCAGGGTTACACACACACCCATGCACAGAGACACACACACACACTCACTCACTCACTCACTCTCTCTCTCTCTCTCTCTCTCTCTCTCTCTCTCTCTCTCATACACACAGATGAACTGCTGGGTTACACACAAACACCCACACACAGAGACACATACAAGCACACATGCACACACACACTGAGACACACACAAACACAGAGACACACTCACTCTCTCACACACACACTCACTCTTGTCTCTCTCTCACACACACACACACACACACACACACACACACACACACACACACACACACACACACACACACAGATGAGCTGCTGGGTTACACACACACACACACATACACACACACACACACACACACACTCTCTCTCTCACACACAGATGAACTGCTGGGTTACACACACACACACACTCTCTCTCACACACAGATGAACTGCTGGGTTACACACACACACACTCTCTCTCTCTCTCTCTCACACACAGATGAACTGCTGGGTTACACACACACACATGCACAGAGACACACACACACAGAGAGAGACGCACACAAACACACTCACTCACTCTCTCACACACACTCACTTTTGTCTCTCTCTCACACACACCCACTCTCTCTCTGTCTCTCTCACACACTCACACACACACACACACACACACACACACTCTCTCTCTCTCTCTGGTCACCAACCGTGTGTCTTCCTCCAGACCATCCGCCAAAATCCTCCATGGTCTCCACAAGCTCGTCACACATGCGGTCAGAGAAAGCTGGGAACCAGTACACGTCTGGACAGGGCTGAAACACACACACACACTATGATGATTAATTCACTGACAGTAATCAGTTTGTCCACAAGGTGGCGACACCGACCCAGCCATCGATTCTCAGTTAAGAAAGAGACGAAACGAGCTCAAACTGCTGGAGCTGCGTTCAGTTTCACCTGCTGCACGACGTCCTCATCGTCCTCAAAGATCCTGGAGTAATTCTCATGGATGTATTTCTCTCTCCAGTCCTGAGATCACACACACACAGGGTTAGTTTGCGTTCACGTGTGTCCCCGCTCGTGTGTGTTTCATGCGTAAAATCTCTCACCACTGGGTTGTCGAATATCTGCCACATGTCCGGATAGAGACGACTGATGTTGTAATTGGTGGAGGAGACCAGACGGCCGAACTCATCCCTGTTGGACACGAACATGAAGACGCCCTGCAGGACACACACACACACACGTTTGTTTTTGAAATGGGGACATTCCATAGGCATAATGGTTTTTATACTGTACAAACCGTATTTTCTATCCCCTTATACTGCCCCTAAACCTACCCATCACACACACACACACACACACACACACACACACTGCCCCTAAACCTACCCATCACACACACACACACACACACACACACACACACACACACACAGCCCCTAAACCTACCCATCACAGGAAACATTCTGCATTTTTACTTTCTCATAAAAACTCCTCCTGTGTGATTTATAAGCCTTTTGTAAAGTGGGGCCATGGGTAATGTCCTCATATTTCACCCTCTCCTGTAATACCTGTGTCATACCCATGGCATTATACACATTTGTGTCCTCAAAAAACATGCCCAGACACACACACACACACACACACACACACACACACACAATCCAGATCAGGGCTCGACATTACACATGTTCATGTGCTTGTCCGAGTAAAAAATCTGCTTGTCCAGAAAAGTTATATTTTTATTTTATTTTATTTTTTGTGTTGTAAACATGATTTATTCTAAAGCAATATTCTCACAAGTGTTCAATCAGCTTTGGAATATTATATAAACAATATATATATATTAGGGATGCCACAATAATCAATATATTATTGAACTGTTCAGTACAGCATTCACGGTTCAACACGCGCTGGCGAATAGCGTTTTTTTTTAGTTTTGAATTTAATTAATTATTTCCATTTCTCTCCGTTTGAAATATTTCTCTCAGTTTATTTCGGCTGTGTTTGAGTGTGCCTGTGAGTTCGTGCTGATCTGAGCAAATATCCAATCATATGCACTAACGTTAGGGGTGTAGCCGCGCTTTAAAGCCTTGCCGGATAAACATTTCATTCCCGTGCTTATGAACTGTTTTGCATTGAGCGCACACACTAAACATCTGTCAAACACACACGATTACTGGACAGTCTTACAGGGTTTTTCCTACATTGACATTTTTTTGCCGGCCGCCAAAGACTTATTTGATGAGTTACTGTGATTTATAGATTACTAATGCGCGTGACTCTCTGCTCGTGACACTCAGTTAACGTGCGCCCTCTTTAACTGAGAATGAGCAGAGAGCCGCGCGCTCTCTCTCCCTGCGTCTCAATCAGCTCCCTAGTTCAGTAGTCAGGGCATTGATTAGGACATAAGTCAGTGGACTGACTCCCTGATCAGTGCCCTGACTACTGAACTAGGGAGCTGATTGAGACGCACTCTCTGTCTTCAAAACCATCACCGTTCTCTCTTTCTACCTTTCAATCAAAATCAACTGAACTGACACAATGGTAAAAGATCGGAAGACTGACTCCATGTTCTGTGCGGCGCGTTCGCACAAATATTTTCCCTGAATTACAGCTGGATGTGTTGTGCTAAAAAAACACACCTCTTCTGACAGACGTTTTGCACACGCAGCCGACATAAACCATACTTTCAAATAAACGGAAAAATATCCTTATGAAGTGTTTTCTGTGATCAACCTTTGGCGTTGTTTTAACAGTTTAGGTTCACACATAACATGTCCGCTTTTGTCCGATTCACGAAGTAATGACTCATTTGAACCGATTCATTTTAATGAACTGATCTGTCCAACACTGAACTCTTGAATCGGTGTGTGATCATTAACTCACAACACCTCTGACACGAGAACGCAAGTGTGCTTACCCCATTAAACAAGAGGGGTTAGTAAGAATTAGTCTTAATAATCCACAGTATTTTCATGTATTTATTTTGAGTATTTATATTGATAATATGTAGTAAATTACCACCAAAAAAAATTTGTTTAGACTGGAATAAGGCGAAACCAGAACAATGCAAGTTAAATTGTTTATGGCAGAGAATTAGACTATTTGTTATTAAATTTTTAATGATGCTTTTTAATAATTGTTTCCAAAATAATGACTCGGTAAACCATGCAAACTGTGTAAAAATGAGGAACTAAAGAAACAAACATCAAGACATCATACATAATGAGATATCAAAATTAGATGAGCAACAAAAAGTAAAAAAAAAAGTTTGCATTTATTTTACATTTATTGTCAGTATTGGGCTCACAGATCACGCGGGTAGGTACTTTTACTGTTGGGGTGTGTGTGTGTGTGTGTGTGTGTGTGTGTGTGTGTGTGTGTGTGTGTGGATGACCATGACTGGTCAGCCACCACCGAAGACCATTTCTGACCCAGGAAAAACCCTGTCTTACTGCGCTAATACTGTCAAACACACACACGGTTAACATATAAGCTGATCTTTAATTGACAGCAGCGCAGCCTAGTCCTTACAGGGACAGCTCACCTCTAAAATGACGTTAATTAAAAAAAAGAGCTTTAATACAGTAGCTTTTAATAAATGTTGTATATTGAAGACTATGTAGTTTTAATTTTAGCCTACATTTATTCATTCAATTTTATACTTAAATGCTGCTGTAAATCTCTGAGCTGCCACTGTAAATCTTTATATATATTTATTTTATATAATATAATACACTGGGAATGTGCACAGGGTTTTTTTAGGTAAAGTTTTAATTTTAAGTAAGGGTTTAAGTCTTTTAAGTAAAATAAAGAAAGAGTATTGCAATAAAACATTTTCTCCTTAACCTTTTTCTGTTCCTGTCGCCTAAGAATACAAAAGCAAAAAAAAAAAAGAGAACCAAAAAACAGAGGTGTGATATTAGGGATGCAACAAAATCACAAATTCAATACATAACTCGGGTTTTAACCACATTTTTATATATATATATATATATATTAGGGGTGTAACGGTTCACAAAATTCACGGTTCCGTTCGATACGATACACTGATGTCACGGTTCGGTTCGGTACGGTTCGGTATGTTTTAGATACAGCAAAAAGAAAAAATTGGCAGATAAATTACCTTTTTTTATTATTTTTTTATTAAAACTAACAAGTATGATTTTATTTTATTTTTTACATTGAACAATGATGAAGCTATACTTTACCCATCTTCTGTGTAGTTACAGGAATAAGACATTAGCTCTTTACATTAGCGTGTGCGGTGCGCGTTGCAGGAGCCCCACACCCTGTAGTGCTTCCACATATGCTGCGTTTGCAGTCCGCAACTGATCCGCTGTTGCACACCACAAACACAGCATTGATTCATTATTTTTTATTTAAAATCCAAAAGTTTTTACTGAACATGCCTCGTCAGAATTCCAATTCTCTTTGTTTACACTTTTATAGAAGTCAGGTTACGTAGCCTACTACATTTAAACAACATTTTATTAAATTCATTTATTCATATACTTTAGATTTATCTCACACAAGTGGCAAAACATTTAAACATAATTTATAGCCTTAAATCACAAACATTTTAAATTAGAAACCTACAATAGTCTATACAAAAACAGCCGACTCTCGTCTTTTCTTTCGTTTTTACACCCTTTTAAAAGAAATCCTGCAGGTCAAAAAGAACTTTGCTTTTCACCTCTAAGAAAGTATACGAGTGCTCTCCATTATGGCACTTTTTTTTTAACCTAAATGCCAGGTAAGGTGTCGTTTTGTTGCTTTACTTGAGAAAAAAAGCCATGTGTTGACTTTGAAACAAGAGTATATTTTACATTATATGCATCTGTGGTGAAATTACTAGATTTTCGCGTCAGTACATGTTTATTTTAATGCGAACAATGTTCTATCACTTTAATGCAGCAGCGCAGCAAAAAATAGACTCGGTACGAAAACGATCCGTGCACTGCTGCAGACGCAACGCTCCTGGAACGGACTGACGGACCGCATCCGCGTGCAGTGTGAAAACTGTAATCCGTTAACATGGGGACGGGAAAAAACGCAACGCACACGCACTGCAGACGGAGTGTGTTTCACGCGTGCTGTCATCCGTTAACATGTACGGGAAAAAATAGGCAACGCACACGCACTGCAGACGGAGTATGTGTGAAACGGGCGTTAGGTCTCATATCCGCGGCTATAAATGGACCACTCGCCGCGGTGATGTCTTTTGCCATTTGAATAAGTTGGAAATGTCTGTCTAAATGCTGCGGGGATAGTTTGTGGCTGTTTCTCCTTTTTATCGCCTTGTTGTCGGCGTAAATGAGTTGATTGACATGACATGAATTATTCCCGCTGCTGTACCATCATGTAGCAAATGCGACATACCGTTGTTTTTGAATCCATCACTCTTGCCAACACCATCATAGCTTACAAAGAATCCAAAGTTCACCCAAACACCAGACCTGTTGGTTATTGGAGGATCTTCTATTTCTGGTTTGTTGAACGCAATAGCCATTTTGCCACGAGCATTCAGCGCGTAGCCTACTGAGTAAGCGAGCACCTGACTGAGCAGCCTAAAACATATTTGGTGTTTTGTTTTGTTTTTTCACTTCGGCGGTGTCAGGGGCATTGCCTGTTATGTCGTTTTGGTTATTGGGCTACCTTGTTGAACGCATGTTATTATATTTCACAAACTTTTTTTATTTTCCAAATCTAATTAATTAGTCCAAGAACCGTTCGGTACATGATGCGTACCGGGTACCGAACCGAAAGCCTCGTACCGAACGGTTCAATACGAATACGCGTATCGTTACACCCCTAATATATTATATATATATATATATATATATATATATATATATATATATATATATATATATATATACATACATACAGGGAGTGCAGAATTATTATTGCAAATGAGTATTTTGACCACATCATCCTCGTTATGCATGTTGTCTTACTCCAAGCTGTATAGGCTGGAAAGCCTACTACCAATTAAGCATATTAGGTGATGTGCATCTCTGTAATGAGAAGGGGTGTGGTCTAATGACATCAACACCCTAAATTAGGTGTGCATAATTATTAGGCAACTTCCTTTCCTTTGGCAAAATGGGTCAAAAGAAGGACTTGACAGGCTCAGAAAAGTCAAAAATAGTGAGATATATTGCAGAGGGATGCAGCAGTCTTAAAATAGCCAAGCTTCTGAAGCGTGATCATCGAACAATCAAGCGTTTCATTCAAAATAGTCAACAGGGTCGCAAGAAGCGTGTGGAAAAACCAAGGCGCAAAATAACTGCCCGTGAACTGAGAAAAGTCAAGCGTGCAGCTGCCAAGATGCCACTTGCCACCAGTTTGGCCATATTTCAGAGCTGCAACATCACTGGAGTGCCCAAAAGCACAAGGTGTGCAATACTCAGAGACATGGCCAAGGTAAGAAAGGCAGAAAGTCGACCACCACTGAACAAGACACACAAGCTGAAACGTCAAGACTGGGCCAAGAAATATCTCAAGACTGATTTTTCTAAGGTTTTATGGACTGATGAAATGAGAGTGAGTCTTGATGGGCCAGATGGATGGGCCCGTGGCTGGATTGGTAAAGGGCAGAGAGCTCCAGTCCGACTCAGACGCCAGCAAGGTGGAGGTGGAGTACTGGTTTGGGCTGGTATCATCAAAGATGAGCTTGTGGGGCCTTTTCGGGTTGAGGATGGAGTCAAGCTCAACTCCCAGTCCTACTGCCAGTTTCTGGAAGACACCTTCTTCAAGCAGTGGTACAGGAAGAAGTCTGCATCCTTCAAGAAAAACATGATTTTCATGCAGGACAATGCTCCATCACACGCGTCCAAGTACTCCACAGCGTGGCTGGCAAGAAAGGGTATAAAAGAAGAAAATCTAATGATATGGCCTCCTTGTTCACCTGATCTGAACCCCATTGAGAACCTGTGGTCCATCATCAAATGTGCGATTAACAAGGAGGGAAAACAGTCCACCTCTCTGAACAGTGTCTGGGAGGCTGTGGTTGCTGCTGCACGCAATGTTGATGGTGAACAGATCCAAACACTGACAGAATCCATGGATGGCAGGCTTTTGAGTGGCCTTGCAGAGAAAGGTGGCTATACTGGTCACTGATTTGTTTTTGTTTGGTTTTTGAATGTCAGAAATGTATATTTGTGAATGTTGAGATGTTATATTGGTTTCACTGGTAAAAATAAATCATTGAAATGGGTATAAATTAGTTTTTTGTTAAGTTGCCTAATAATTATGCACAGTAATAGTCACCTGCACACACAGATATCCCCCTAAAATAGCTCAAACTAAAAACTAAAACTTCCAAAAATATTCAGCTTTGATATTAATGAGTTTGTGTTCATTGAGAACATGGTTGTTGTTCAATAATAAAATTAATCCTCAAAAATACAACTTGCCTAATAATTCTGCACTCCCTGTGTGTGTGTGTATATATTTATATTATTTTTTCCCTTTTATAAAGGGCTAATCTTATTAAATATAGGCTATGCTTCAGGTTTCATATTATATTCTAAAATTTGATCTATATATTCAATTAGAATAAAACACTATAGGGCTTTTACTAATCAAATTAAATAATTTATACTGAAAAATTACAACTGCATTAAATAATGTTATAAGATTTGTAATTTTGAATAAACAAATCGGAATTGCTGGAAAGTGTGTGTAAACATGAAACTAAACCACCAGTAGGTGGCAGCAGGTGAGTCTTAATGAGTGAGTCATTGAGTCGATTCATCCAAACAATTCATTCAAACGACTGATTCATTCACGAATGAGGCAGCTGTTTACAAACAGGCTATTGAATCTTTGATTCAACTGATTCATTCAAACACTGAATCATTCAGTAACACACACTGTCGCTGTGAGACGCGATATGGTTCTGCTGTGATCTATTTTCGCTGCTAAAGTAGAACAAAAACAGTCAAATTGCATCTAAAATGTAAGTGATTTAATGTTAATGAATAGTTTACGGATCTGTCGTATGAAATCAGTGCCATTTTCAGTCGTGATTGTATTCAGGAAAACACACTCTTGGTTGTGTGATGTTGTTTAACTGTATCATATGTTATAAATATAAAAACTGCACATTGTGAATGTTTAGCTCAGTTTCTCAGTGTCTAATGTGTTGTGGTTTCTCCTCGAGATGCGCGAGCGTCAACAGCGCCACCTTCAGTTCATTATATATTTTTATTGATCGGCACTTACATTAAATGAATACAGAATCGTTCTTGCATATTAATGTTTCGCTGGTTATTTTGGGGTTATTGCCACTTTAATTCACTTGTCCGGTCGGGTAAGTAAAATTCACTTTCACTCGCCCCTTAAAAAAATCCCCTTGTCCCGGACAAGCGTTAATGTGGAGCCCTGCAGATCGTCACTCGTTTATAAACTCAGTCTTCATGATTGGTCACCTGCTCGCGGACGCTCTTGCAGAAGATCATGTCCGGGTCCATGCCCTCCTGCTGGTAAAGAGAAACCTCAGCCAAATGTGTGCGGAGAGTCTCTCCGCGGATCAGATACACCTGAGTAATGTAGGGAACGTTCCACAAACCCCTGGAAAACAGGCAGAGACGCCAGGACTCGGTTACTGAGCGGAGCTGCTTTACAGCTAAAACTGAGTCGGCTTCATAATGGACGACATTTACATCATTCATTCTGTTATTAAACTAAACCGAGTTCTATTCGATTCAGTTCAGTTCAATAACATCGTTTGAAAATTGATCAACTTTGCATTATTGACACTATTGTTGAACTGAATTGAATCACATTGAACTGAATCAACTTTGCAACATTGACACTGTTATTGAACTGAATCAAATTGAGCTGAACTGAATCAATTTCATAATGAATCAACTTTGCAACATTGACACTATTATTGAACTGAACTGAATCAAACTAAACTGAATCCATTTCATAATAAATGAACTTTGCAACATTGACACTTATTGAACTGAATTGAATCAAATTGAACTGAATCAATTTCATAATGAATCAACTTTGCAACATTGATTCAATTTAGTTTGATTCAGTTCAGTTCAATAACAGTGTCAATTTCATAATAAATGAACTTTGCATCATTGACACCGATATTGAACTGAATCAAACTGAGCTGAACTGAATCAATTTCATAATGAATCAACTTTGCAAAATTGACACTTATTGAACTGAATTGAATCAAACTAAATTGAATCAATTTCATAATAAATGAACTTTGCATCATTGACACCGTTATTGACCTGAATCAAATTGAGCTGAACTGAATCAATTTCATAATAAATGAACTTTGCATCATTGACACCGATATTGAACTGAATCAAACTGAGCTGAACTGAATCAATTTCATAATGAATCAACTTTGCAACATTGACACTTATTGAACTGAATTGAATCAAACTAAATTGAATCAATTTCATAATAAATGAACTTTGCATCATTGACACCGTTATTGAACTGAATCAAATTGAGCTGAACTGAATCAATTTCATAATAAATGAACTTTGCATCATTGACACCGATATTGAACTGAATCAAACTGAGCTGAACTGAATCAAT